>NW_010165930.1:12487-25013 GCF_000695765.1 Mesitornis unicolor | reverse complement strand
CATTCTTCCTCCTTCTTCTCCAGGTCCCTTCTAGTCATCTTCCCTCCAGCCTAGGCCACCCACTCAGCTCTGCCCAGACAGCCCAGGACCAGCTCATTTACGTGATAATTAGTAACCTTCGCTGAACTCCTTCACTCCTGCACCATGACGCTGTGCCCAGGTGAAAAGTTGCTATTGGTTTTCATTCAGAGGCTCACTCAGCTCCTGCGAGACAAAGAAAAACATTTTAAATTAAATAGGACAGAACTGGTTTTCCCCACTGCTCAGTACCAGTCCAGATAGATCTCCCTGCAAATCCCTCCCGGTGCATGCCCTGCTGCCTCACTCAGTATTATTCTTGTACCCCGAGGGTCGATATCCTGCCAAGTGATACTTGTTTAAAATTCTTCAATGCACAAATTTGGCACAAAAACTGGGGCAAAGGGCATCCCCCTGGCTACTGCAGCTGGGTGGAATCTTCCCACCTCAAAGTCCAAGACCCACTTACATCCGTTCATTTAAGCTGCAAACCAAAATGAACTCTCTCTGCTAGGCTTGCTCAGACAGACTAATAAATGCAGTGGGGAGTGTGAAGCAGAAGTGTTATACAATGCAATCAACAGTTGAAGGCACCAGCAGTTTTTCAGCTTTTATTAAGACTGATTCACTTGTAGCTGACGTCAATCCTCCCTCCCTACTATCTCAGCCTTGGAACTGGAGTATGATAAATATTACCTGTAATGCCATCTGCCGTACAGAGACAGCTCAGGCTTCTTCACTGTTTGTTTAAGGGCTAATGTTGTGCTCGACCAGAACGCAGTTTATTTCAGCCTGATTTGACTTTGTTTTGACTCTAATTAAAAATGCCTGTCCACTTGAATTTTTAAAGTGATCTGTCATAGAGCAAAACCAATGTTTGCCTTGAAAAGACAAAGTTCAGACAGCATAGGTAGCAGCAAACAGAAAAGTAACGTGAAAAGGACAGCGATACCAGACTTCTCCACGTGGAAGAGTCAAGAGAAGGTCAGAGTCAGAATACCACCATCTCAGGAGGGGAACTGGGACCTCCCAAATCCCAGCTCTCTGAAATCCTGGGGAGCTGATTTAATTTGTGTATCAGTTTCTCTCTCAATTACTTTAGAACCTCACTGAAGTCACACAGCTTCTCTATAAAATACAAACTATTGTAATTTAATGGTGACTCTGACTTTTGGTCAGTGGTAAAATGGTTTTGAATGGCATCAAACTGAAAATACCTATTTATATGAAGTCATGCACATGCAAAACTGTTTCCTCTTGGGATTTTCTCCTCATTTTAAAAGTTTACATTAAAAGGAAATATACCAATTCCTAGAGAAGCTAATACGCCCTAGTAGTTCTGAGCATTTTTTGTTACTAAAAGCTTCCTAACACCAAAACCAGAGTCAGTTAAAAGCCTTGTCTATTGTCTACAATGTATGTTCAGCCAACAAACACCTTGAACACCTCATCCATCACAACTTATGAAGACCGTGGTTATTACAGTAACTCTACTCTGAGTTAGGTTAAGTGTCCAAAAAGAAAATCAAACTGTTTAACCAAAAGGATACGTGTCATTGTCCCGCTGCAGAGAAACACGTTGACTTTGCCAGTTTACTCACTTGTATTTGCATGCTTGTAGCTACATTCAGGACAGACATCGATGCACTATTCTGAAAACCCCAGTGTCTTTTGTTCTAAGGAACAGCAATCCTTTTCAATGTGTAAAAGTAATTCAATTATTTAAATCTCAAGTAATTTTAAAAGGGAAGGGCTGTCGTGAAAGTTAAATAGTTAAAAACAGAATTTAACTGAATTATTAAAATAAGCTTGGATGAGAGAAACTGAAATACAAGTACTGGTTTTTGCTTAGTCTTGGCATTTCATAAAAGACGTAGATGCCAGTTTTATTTGTGCTTATAATCAGTTACTTCCCCTGGTTTTACTATACTTGATGCGACGTAATCCTGCCACGTCTGGATTGCAAATGCCACACTATAATGCTTAAGTACACACCAGAAACTTGCTGCTTAAAATATTATTAAAATAGTAATACAGTAAATCCCTTAACATGTGTTTTAATAGACAGCAACCTACTGCATCTTAAACTGCTTGCATTTTCATTGTATAGGACCTCCCACATGAGGATCAAAGTGCTTTAATTATTGATTAACTCGTGTCGATGGGATAAATTAAAATCTCTGTGACGAAGAACATGCATTATTTATTAATGTCCTGATCTTGTCCTACCCACTGTGGAGTTTGGAAGCTGAACACAAGGGTGTGCTTTGCGGTGGGATTTTCCAAATGGTTTCTCTTATACTCGGCTGTTGTCTTGCCTTTCTTCTCTTTATGACAAAGTGGTATTTTTTAAATTTTCCTTACGTGCCTTTCTGCAGGGACAAACATTCTGTTTGTGTGTACATATTGCTGGAGAGGCTTCAGGAATTTATTGAGCTATCACATCCTACTGTTACGAACTTCAGCGTTAGGCACTTAAGCATTTTTAAAGGGGAAGCTGAAGTGACACAACAGCTGCGTTCATCTTCTTTTACAGCCAGCATTGGGGATGGGCTTAGGTGAACTGTTGATCTGAGTAAAGCCCTAACTTCTGAAAAGGTCACTATAAAAACACTTTAATTACTTTATACTTTGCTATTGAACAGTTGCCCAGTTCTATTTCAATTGTAGATGCAGGAAGAAATAATACCTCCTTATTCATCCAGCTCCTGCCCACATGCATTCAGGGTGCAATCTGTGCTTGGGAATAGCTCACAGATTTCAGCAAGGGTTGGTTTTCATCTAGGAGTCTGGTCCTCTGTTCGCCATCAGCTTTGCAAAGTAATTTTGGATGCAAAATTAATGTATTCAATTGTATTTTCCCTCGTGTATTGTCAACAGCCCTTTCTGCTGACTTTAAATCCATCAGAAATGTGTAAAATAACAAATAGGGGTGCTTTAATATTAATTATCTCCTGACACTGCAGTTGAACAAGTGACACAGAAGATAAAATACAACCAGTGATGATAACCACGAAACTAAGCACCAATCTCTCTCCAAACCTGCAACCTGAATTCCAAGTTTCAAAATTTGCAGAATTTCTAGGTAGGAGAAACACCTTTCCCTTTCACAGGCAGGAGAACAAACTTCCTTTACTTCGGGGACTGTTCCTGCCTAAGTCCTCCTTCTCGAAGCTGGAAGGTTTCTACCTCTGCTAGGGGCAAACAGGTCCTCAGCTGATGTCTACAACCTGTGCTTCTCTGCTTTATGAAGCAGGGCCAAAGACCCTGCAGTTTCCAGGATAGCGCACCAATTTCTGTCCTGAACATCGCTACGAATATGGAAATCTTAGTGGCATTAAGTCAACATTTTTCCCTGCTGCAGGAGATCTTTTTAAAGATCCCATAACCTTCTCCAAATATACGCACACATTCTCCTCTACGGCTGCAGCCAGTCCTGGCACAGCCTTGGTGAGAAGCAAAAACGGAGTCCTATGATGCCATTTTTACAGTCACGTTTCAAAGTGGAAGTGTACTTGAAGTTACTGTTATTCTTCAAAAACCCAACATGAGTAACATCATTTAAGAAACCTTACTGACAGGAAATGCATGAATGTTTCCAGCTGAATCAAACTAATCTCAAAACCAGCAAAGAAACAGAGACTAAACACATCAGTCCTTCTTCCCTGTGGAAGGAAGCAGATACAGTAACTTTGGGTCACACTTGTTTTAACAGAAGCAATGCAGAATGGAGACCCAGGTGAGACTATTACTGCCTATGAGGCTCACAAGAGGTCTGAGGGGCAATGGAGTACACTGGATTCTCACCTTCACATCACCATGTCCTTGGAAGAATGAGAACTTCCCAAGGGGAAGGATGACTCCAGGAGTTTGCCACGTGATATGGAGCTATTTCAAATCCATCCATCCTAAGTTCCCAGCTCTTTGGTAATATCAAATGACCTTGGGAGCCTTGTACTATGTGAGGCAGACAATAGTCTGTCTTGTGTAACTCATCAACACCTTTGCTGATAATTGGCTCTTGTGCAGCAAAGGGCAGTGTGAAGAAAAGACGCTGTATGCATTATGGAATTATTTCAGTTTTCAATAGAAAAAGCTGGAACATCTCCAACGTACTAAAATTGCTTGCTGGCGTGAAGTTGTGCTGTTCAGATGTAGTGACCGGCACAGGGAGCAGTCAGGTTTATTAAACGTAAAAGAGAACATGCCCTCTTGTGGTCTTAAAGCTTTTATCGGCTTCCCTTCAAGACAGGAGGAATAAACCTAGGCAGAAAACTAAGAAACACTGTGTATCACTGCTCGACAGTTTGATGCAGGAACAAATGTTACTTTCAATCAGCTAATGCAGAACACAAACTTCAACAAGTTTAATTTAGGAAAGTCGTCTCTTGGTTGGAACTGAAGCCTAGGTGTTAACATTTGTAAGACAGCCATAAGGAGCTGTGATCATTTAGCCACTCACTAGCTCAGTTTTTCCAAATTAGCATAAAACCACCTGTATATATTGCAAGATGACTAGCAAGATTAAATAATGAACACGCACACTGCGCATTAAGGACCCGTGGCACTTTCAAAAGAAAAAATTAGTAAGACTTAAAAAACTTGCTTAAGGAAAGCAGATTAATAAAATTTGCAAAAATATGCTAAAGAGGGGATTTGATAGCTCACAAAGGGCCGCTTTCTTTTTTTTCGCATAAGGCGAAAAAAAAAAGTAGCTTTTTTGCCCAGACCATGTACATGACTTACACTTACATCACTACACCTTAAATTTTTTCTTATTGTCCTCAGCCTCCTGCCACACTGGGCTCCTTCTGTAGGGGCTGGGTGGCCTAAGCAGGCACCTGAGACCACTGCGATGGCAGTGCTGAGGCTGGCTGAGCAGGGCAGCCTCAGACAGGGCCGCGTCTAGCCAAAGGTCCAGTGCGCGGCCTCACCCCAAGCCTTTCTGCGCTGAAGGAGAGCTGATGGTGACGGGAGATGGCGACCAGACACGACCGAAGCTCTGCCTCGCCAGATCGCAACCTCCCCTCACCGCCCGCCATGATGCGCGGGCTGCACAACCCCTTCCCGTTGTGCCCCGCGGCCGCAGACCCCCCCCTGTTTCCCGTGATGCCGCGGAGAGGGGCGGAACGCACCCTTCCCGTGATGCTCCGCGCTCCCCAGAAACCGCGCCGTTGGTATGGGCGGCTGCCATGGCGGCGAGGCTGAAACTAGGGGTCCTTCTCTTTATTCTTCTCTTGTTGCTGCTTCGGGTAGCAGAAACGAGCATGGAGCCCGCTGCCAGTGCGGCGGGGTCTGCGGCGCCACCGGAAACCCGCGCTTCCCCCCAGGCGCAGCCCCGCAGCGGGCCAGCCCCGATCACTGACGGTGGGTGCCCGGTGGGGCGCTGCGAGGCGGGATCTGCGCGGCACCGGCGGCTCTTCCCGGGCCACGGCTTCTGTCGGGCCTCTTGTCTCTTCAGCCAGGGCTCAGCGCCTCCTCAGAAAGGCAGGCTCAGCAAGCCCTTAGGCAGCCTTCGGGTGCTGGGCACGCTGATGCCAGCATGCACGGTCCTGTGAGTTGGGGCAGGCTCTCCTGCCCACCCGGCACCCTGCTCTGAGCCCACAGGGCAGAGCCTGGCCTTGCAGAGGAATCCCCGGCTCACACCGTCTGTGCTTGGAGATCCCCACTTACACGGTTTTCTACAGGACTCCTAATTTAACCCCAGCTCTGTGGATACATAGTGGTGCTATAGCAATATAGATCACAGGTTTTTGTTATTGTCCTATCAGAAGGTGTTTCCCACTCTCTTCTAATAGGCAGGTATGCTTTAACTTCTGATTTCCCAGTGTTGTTGCCAGCGTTTCACCTTCCCTAGATTACCTGCCAAATTAAACATGCCTCCTTAGTGAAAAGAGGCTTAAATCCCTGATCTCAGAGGCATAACTGCGCAATCTAATCATCCATGTTTAAACTTCTCTTGTTTACCAGGTGAGCTGAGGACTCATTCCAGTCCTAAACTCAGCTAACCAAACAGTCAGAGCTTCCAAGATTCCAGGAAGTGGCTGGGTGCTGTTCAGATGGTCAGAGAACACCCAGGAGACTGCAGAGAAATGGGCAACAGTCAAGCTGAAATAAAACAAGCAGTAGTTACCAAAATGAGTGTTCTTTGAATGTCTTGCCTATGGAGCACTCGTCTTAATTTTCTTCATTCTGTGCTATTATAGAACAGCAACTCTCCTAAACAGCTCAGTAGAGTGACATCTGTTGTTTGAGTTTGTAAACTTGAAAATCTAAGAATGTTTTAAGAAGTTGCCAAATGCATTTTATCGAGACAGCTTACAGCATTGCTAGCAATTACTTTTTGTATTATTGCAGTACTTCACAGTACCTAAACACAGAGGGAAAAAACAACTTCAAAGAATTCAACTATGGCGATGTTGGCACATCAGGAAAATACATTACTAGACCCTGGGAGATGCTCTATACTTGTAAACATCTCACCACTTTGTAGCTCTTTTTTCCTCTGCAGGCCTGAGTATATTTTCATACCTTCACAATTCCTATGAAGTTGTTTTTTTGATTTCGCAGAGAACACACCGTCAGATTTTTCATACGCCCTTGGTTTTGTTACTGTGTTCCAAATAGATTTGTTAAGTAGCAGAAAAGATGGCTTTGAAAAATGACTTTAAAAGAAAAAAAAAACCACGTGAATTTGGGTATAGACTTTTGACCACTGTCAAAAATAAAGCGAGGTGAAAAATGCAAGTGTTGGGGAACATGGTGTAACGCGTAAAGTTCCAGCTCTAATGCTAATTTAAATCTCTCCTCCAGTTGCCAAGCTGTGTGTCTGTGACCTGTTGGTGGCACAGTGCGATGTAAATTGCTGCTGTGACCCTGATTGCAGCGCAGCCGATTTCAGTCTCTTTACTACGTGTTCGGTTCCTATTGTCATGTAAGTGCATAAATAGCTCTACGAAATACAAAGTCTTGTTTTGTTTGCTGCGTGCATTTGTAAGGGCTCTATCCTCCCACCAGTTCTAACCCCTCTGCCCACTGCCATCTTATCCACTGCCTGCCCTTTCACCAGTCCCTCCCTGCACTGAGCCTGTAAAGTTTTGGCCCCAACCAGGCAGAACAGTAAATTGGCCTCCCACCCATTTCTCTTTCACTTATTCCCTCTTTTCTAAAGTCATGTTTCTTGCTTTTTCTCCTGTTTCGGTGTGCTATGGGTGCTTAGGTGGAGATGCCTTCTGTTGAGGGAGGAGTAATGCATCTTTAGACTTTCATCAATATAATGCAGTGTCTGGAAGTTAGGCAAGCTGATACCATGGGACCATCTGGCCACCTCCATTCGTCATCAGCAATTTATCAGTAACCTCTTTCATTACGGTTTACGATATCAGCTAGAAACTTGATCAACTCAGGGCTTAATGAAGTAGCATGAGCATCGTTCTGATCCTAGTTTTACAAGTCAGCGTCCCAGCCTGCTGCCTCCCAGCCGGTCTGTCGCTTTGCAAACAGTAAAATTTAACATTATATCAATAAAATAATGCCGATCATAGTTCCTTTGTTATTTACAATTTATCTGAAAACACCTCCACCCAACTTAATCTTCTCGAAAATTAGTTAAGAAAGCTCACTTCAAACTCGCAATGTAAAAACCTCTGGTGCCTTAGAACACTAAGTACAGCTCTTCAGCCCACCTTCTGCATAAATTACACCAATCTGAACACTGGGGTTTATTCTTGGTGCTTTGAAATTTGAATTAGCAGTCATCCTAGACTGCGTTTTTTTATTGTTCTCGCACACAATGACTACTGCTATCCATTTATAGATATTTTTATATATCAGAAAGGTCTAATCAACGCCTTCCTGAGTGACAGCTTAATTGTCTCAGGTAACTACTCTTTGTCAAGTAGAAATGCATAAAATGAAGTTGTGTTTCTTTCCCTGATACATTTTTTTGTGCAAAATGTTCATTTTGCATAAAAATCCATACAGTTTTCCAATGGCTGAAAGTTTTATGGATCTCGTTATTTACACCTAGATTTATATACATTTGCATAGTTGTGTTAGTTCCTGAAAGTGTTTGCTCACAAGTAACAGGCAGTGTGGTCTGAAACAACAGAAAAAGAGTCTTTGATTTATGTGATCCTACTAACAAACGGTTCACCTCCTGGAAAACTTTAACTCCATGCTTGAAAAGTAATTTCTAAAAGTCATTTAACTTCTTCAGTGTCTGTCCTTGACTGCTTTAATGCTGAGTACCAGTTTCCCAAGGATTGTCAGCGTGTATTTCTAGCATGTAGGACACAGCTGTGCTCTTCAGGGGATGACCTGGCACACTTGCCTTGCAGCCGGCTGTGGCTGATGAACCCGTGGCACACCTACAAACACTTTTCCTGGATTGGATGGGTGATTTCACCTCCCTGTTTCTCACTCTGCCATTTCTTTTCCATGCATCTCAAGCAGGCCTTTACCCCCAGAGTGCATACTATTCTAACATTCACAGAACAGACCTTTTTTCTGGCCTATGTGCCATCACATTACCCACTTGTGTTGTATTATTATAAATGTTTCTGACCCATGCATAGCCTGTGGTGCACCCTGTATTGGTGGTGGCTCACACCGCCTGGATCCCATCCAGCTTCTCATTTGAGCTCTAATACCGTTACTGTCAGGCTTTTCCCTTCCCCCTGCTCTGGCTCTTACCTTTCTTCATGTTGCTGCTCGCACAGTTTCCACTGTTAGATAAAACACATTGGAGATTTATTTATTACTAAGCACACAGTATAAAAGAATAGAAACCTTCTAAGGAGGCACAATTGCTATACAAATTGTATTAAACAAGCAATATATTTACTGCTTTTTTGATGCCGCCTCACTATATGAAAAGGATTTTTAAAAAGGGCCAATACTACCTTCTAGTGCGTTATTGATTTCATTATTATTCTTTGCAGAGGTGACAGCCGTCTTTGTAGTCAGAAAGCTGCTGTATATTCACTTGATGTTGAAGCAAATCCACCAGAAAGGATATTTAAATTAATTGACCAAGTCAATCCCAGTGTTTTCTGCATTCATGCTACAAACTGTAAGTAGAGTTGTTGTCAATATTAAGCATTGTGCTGTTATTTTTAAAAGCTCTTTAGGTTGCACAAACAGACTAAAATTAGAAGTAACTAAACTTGTGAGAAAACTGGTTATTCTGTATGCTCACGGTCCTTACATTGTAATCCTTTCACTTGTGAAACTGGAGTTAAAACATCTCTGTTAAAACATCTTCTCTGTTGAAAAAAAATTAATATTTTTTGCCTTTTTTGGTAAATAACTTGCATCCTCAGTAAATCACATTTAAAGTTGTATCATGGGACATTGTCTCCTTCCTGATCTGTTACTGTAACTATGTCATAGGCACCAGTGGTACAAATCCTTTCTGGCCAGCTTTGAAGTGACTCACAGGGAAGTAAGAAATTATCGGTGCTGTGTTCTCTTAGTTTAATTACAACTGTGCTGTAGTCATCTGAATACTTAACATAAGAACTATAGACACAGATTGATATGTCTTTGTTTTGGAATTTCTGATGCTGTTAGAAACCATGATTTTGAAGGAAAGGGACTTACCTCTTCCCTTAAGTTTAGGTTTTGTGCTTTCATGGATGTGGGTGAAATGATGAACTAAGGTACTGCTTAGCTTTTCTTGAAGAAAAGCTGCATCAATATTTTTCTGTCTTTAACAACTCCAGAAGGAAAAATCATTACTAAATACTGCTTCTGTATCTCTTATCCTAGAAGTTCTCTCATTCTTGAAAGTATTTTGACAGATAAACAAGCACTCTCCTTCAGTTCCCCTGAAATGCCTACTTCTGAAAATTTTGATCAATTGCTTAAACGGTTTGGAAGTGCTGCTTTCAGTGCTGAGCCTGACAGCTGGAATATGAACACGGATGCTCAAAATCCTTCTGATGCGAATGAGACTTACAGATACGTGGTAAATAATTATCTGATTCCGTTAGTATTAGATCGTTCCGTAAAAGAGCAAGGGAGCATTGTTTGCATCTGCTTTTAAAAATACAGTTCTTCTGGAAAAGGCAAACTTTATTATGGTCTTTAAATACAGACATGTAAAAATAAGAAGTGTAGCATTTTGTGTTAGCTTACTTAAAAAGCGAATTAGACTTTTAAGATCTTTGAAAAACAAGTAGCTGTTTTGCTATTGTAAACATAAAGCTGTTAGCAGTGGCTTAAAAATCAATGCACAAAGTAGTGTGCAGTATTGACAGATATAGTGGAAAGAAGTACTTCATTTATTCAGATTTATTCTTTGTACAAATGCTCTAAAACTTTCCATGAACTGAAACACCTATATACATGAATATGTTGTCTTATTTGGCAGTATGGTGTTCCTATACAGACGGCGGATGCATTTTTAAGACTGCCTAGTCCTGTTGTCTCCTCTTGGTGCTCTGATGCAAATCCTGCAGGTTGGAAATTTGAATTCCAGTTTATTTGCTTTAGAGTATTCTGCTCTGACTTGATTTTAGTAAATTGGCACACACACAAATGTAAATTCAGATAACGATTCACAAACAAATGTTTTTCAAATAGCTTCTGTTTCTCTGGGGTTTTTTTAGACATAGATTGCAAGTTGTGTTACATCCATATTAAACATTCAAAGTTAGATATGTAAATCATTGAGAGTCTTGTTAATGGGTCGTTTATCCGACAAAAAAAAATCCTATTTGGCATAATTGGTTTAATAAAATAGTACAAGGGTGACACCAAGAGGGAAGAGGCTATTACACAAGCAAGACCTAACTGGGCAGCCTTTGTAAGATGTCCCTCTGGTGCAATGAGGTTCCTTTCACAGCCTGAATGCAACTCGAGTCAGACTTGCAGGCTCGAGCCCTACATTTTAACCTTTCACACACTTTCCTGAAATTCTGCAGAGGAAGAGGGGAAAAAAGACACAAACCAAAGCCCCAGCCAAACCCACACACCTGCATTTTCCAAGACCCACTGTTATTAAATACGGTATCATAATACGATGATGACGACCACAGGAAGACTGAACCCTTTGTGAAAGAAATAAATCTTATGAGATCTCAGGAATGAAGTAATAAATCTTCTAGCTTTTATTAACCTTCTATTGTTAAGAAGTAATATTTCTCTCATAGCATTTCTGCAGAATCTTAAAGAGAGTATCAATCTTTATAGCCTACACAAAACCTTATCTGCAATAGAACTTAGGTTTACTTTCACTTTTGCTAATACTTTTCTTGTTCTTTTATTGTTTTTTATTTCTACTTTTTAGAATTACTCTTTAATTTCCTTCAGTAATACTTGATGATTTTTCCCAGGGTTTTTAGTAAACCAGGCTACAAAATGCACTAGATCAGTAAGCGTGGAAAAATGTGGCAACATCCAAGCGGTCAGTATGCTGTTCTATATCAACTCCAGCATTTTAGCAGTAAGTATGATTTTATATAGTCATGTAGCTGACTGTTGGTATTACATATTTTTTTGGCATCTCCAAAATAAAGTAGCTTTTTTTTGCTAAAAGATACGGTGTTTTATTTGCATTTTTAAATTATGAGTCGGGGAAAAAAAAATTCTCCCTATGCAGCAGACTTTTATACAGAAAGCCTTTGGAAATGTTTTTACTTCAGGCTTTGGTCACAGAAGTATTTACTGTTCTCTGCTTAGCCAACAAAAATAACTGTCTTGAAGAGACAAGAATGTGTCACTGAGGTAGTGCTTACTGCAATGGCAGCAGTTTGATGCTTTTAGGCATGTTTGAGCGTTTTCTAAGAAGCCTGTTACCAGAGCACGTAATTCTGAGCACTCTGGGTTTTAAAGAGTTGGTAAAAACCTTTGTGCTTAAAAAAAAAAACCTGTAAGGTTTAATCCTCTGCATATATAGCATTCCTACAAGCTTCACATTTTTAAATCCTGAGGTGTTATACAAGCGTGCTATCCCTTCCTTACACTCCTCGGAGAATGTGACTGAGAGCAAATTTGTTTGTATCCAACCTGCTACCAAATCCAGTCTTGGTTATTTTTCAAATATTCTTTTTGAGCTGGAAGACTGTCTTATGTATAGATAGACCCCCTTTGCAGATATTCAGGAAGACAAAGCAATCATGCATGCAAAATTAAAACTGAAATACTTTAACCTGATAGCTCGTTCCAGAAGCTGAAGATCTTCAAGAAACAGTATACTCTCCACCATTAAAATGTTTTTTTAATTTATGTAATCATTTAAATTAATTTAATTAGTAGTCTCTAGTGAGTGACTGCTTAAAACCTTTTCCAGCCTCCTTACAGAATCCAAAGCTATCAACAGTGAAGGAAGACCCACTAAATACTCACAGGTGGGGCCATTCTCCTGATCGTTGAGGACCTCACTGAAATCAGCAGGGGGTTGCTTGCAAATGTTGGCTTTTGAGCATCCCTCTGTGGAAGAGGTGGAGAAAACTCTGCCTCAGAAGGGCTTTGAGTGTTTCCATGTGCACCCAAAATTAGAGTT
>NW_010165930.1:0-12456 GCF_000695765.1 Mesitornis unicolor | reverse complement strand
CTGAACCAGAAAAGAAAAAGCATGCCTCAGGACAGGCTCCAAGCAGCTGAACGTTTTTGAATTAAAATGAATTCCACTTCCTCACCAGAACAGTATGTAACATGTTACCCACACGCTGCTTGCTAATTACAACGACCCAGCTTAGGAGAGGTCAGATTTCTGTCATTGGACATTCAAGAAGAATCAGATGCAAGAACTGGAGAAGGCTGAAGAGATGCTAGAGATGGTCTGTAGGAAGCTCCCCTACCCAAAGGGTGCTGAAGATGGGATGTGACAATCAAAGAGTAACTTGGTCTTGGGATCAGAGTGCTGACAGGGCAGAGCAAGGAGCCCTTCCAGTGCCAGCAGGTGGAGCTGCCGGCAAAAGAAATGGCAAACGGCACCAACCCAGGGAGGCTTGCTGGGAGCCCCCGGGGAGGGGACCGATACAGCAGCTTCTCCAAAACCCCATCATTATGAGCCCATCCATGCTTACTGCCGGGCTGGGCAGCTTCAGTGACGAGAAGGTCTTGGTAAGCATTGCGGTTAATCTCTGCTGTCCACCCTGGCCTGTCCAGCAGACCCAAGGGGCATTGGGGATGCTTGGAACCCTCTACCAAGATGCTCATAACCTTGCGATGCTTCATACCATGGTTAGCATGGACTGTGCAGCTGCCAAAGCAATGCACTGCTGCCTAGGGCTACAAAGATGATTAAGGGAGTGGAGCATCTCCCTTATGAGGAGCAGCTGAGGGAGCTGGGGCTCTTTAGTTTGCAGAAGAGGAGACCGAGGGGAGACCTCATTCATGTTTATAAATATTTAAAGGGTGAGTGTCACGAGGTGTTTAGCCTGGCTCTTCTCGGTGACAAAGACTGATAGGACAAGGGGTAATGGACACAAACTGGAACACAGGAGGTTCCACTTCAATTTGAGAAGAAACTTCTCAGTGAGGGTGACAGAGCACTGGACCAGGCTGCCCAGAGAGGTTGTGGAGTCTCCTTCTCTGCAGACATTCAAAACCCGCCTGGACGCCTTCCTGTGTAACCTCATCTGGGTGTTCCTGCTCCGGCAGGGGGATTGGACTGGATGAGCTTTGGAGGTCCCTTCCAATCCCTAACGTTCTGTGATTCTGTGATTCTGTGCCTGTCCCCGCTTGCCTCCCTGGCTGGAGGAAAGGTGAGTCACTGGGAGGCAGCAGTGAGGCTGGAGTCCTGCCTGCCAGTGACCCACAGAAACATCATCCAGCACTCCAGTCACAGATAAATCAAGTTTTAGCAGCTGAGATCATGTCTTCTACCCAAGTCAGAAAGAGCATGCACCCTTGAAGGACAAGTCTAATCTTTACAAGCATTTTTATTCATACAGCTTATTCCGATGGCTGAGCTGTCCCTCAGGATGGTCAGCACTAGATTCATCTACTACTGAATGCACTGTGGATTTATTGGGAATGTAGTCACAGCAAGGCCTGGTAGAAGTCATGAAGAAATTTTCTGGTGACTGTCCGGAGAAGAAGAGGCTTGGACTGTAAGATTTTGCCTACTGGTCTCAAAGAAAAGCAGTTACTTCTATATTGCCTATTTCTATACTGTAGCATATAGCAAATCGCTTCCACCATGTAAAAGTTATTGTAATGATAGAGAGTTAAACAGGCAAAGCAGTTAAGCCTTAACTGCTTTACTTACCTCCTGCTTACAATAGGTCATACCATTACTGTCATTTGACTTTGTTCTTTTATTCTCCTCCAGGTGCCCAAATCAAGTCAGATGGTAAGTATCCTTCTAATTTAGCTGGAGCAGCTGGGGACAAAATTCTTACTCAATTATAGTCAGTTTTTCACTGACTTCATCAGAACAAGGACTTTATCCTTAATCTTGAAATTAAAAAATTTCTATCATGTGCTGTCAGTAACGATACTTAGCAACTCCAAGATAATATGCTACCTGCAAACATTTAAGCCTGATGCATTCCCCTCATATAAAATTCTTTCTTTTTATGTAACTCTCTGTAGTTACTTAAAAATAGAACCTTTTGTTGAACTTCAGCAATACATGGAACATAGTAGTTGTTCAGAGGATCACTGACTGCTGTCTCCGTGGAACAGAACGCCGAAGGGTCACAAATGTAATATTACAAATGTAATAAAGTCAAAAATAATTATACACAATATTCAGATATGACATGAATTTGTTTTTCAGGTGAATATTACTGTCCAGTCCATAGCTGTCCAGTCTCTGAATGGAATGCGGTCTTTACTTAATGGTGGTGATGTCCTCAGGCTCCCTATGATTTTGGATGAACTGTGCATAAATATAGTTCTTGGGGTAGGTATGACAGCTCTTTGCCTCCTCATGTTTGATGGAAAGCACGTATGCATCAAATAATTTCTGATTCACAAATTACAAAGATGTGAGAAAGGCCCTTGCGCAGTTTTCCATGTATTGTGACATCTCCAAAGCAAATGTGACAGGAGAAACACTGACTTTGGGATAAAAGAGCTTGTTTTGCAACAAGATAATAACTATATGCAACAAAACATGGAGACAGGATGAAATCCTTTTCTATTATTACTGTCCACGTGACATAACAAATAATAACATGAGTTTAGAATCTACATTATGCTTGGGAGAAGATGACTTCAGGCACAGTGGTGGCAGAGACAGAGGAATACACAGCACAAATCATCTCATCTTTTTGTCTTAAATAGATGAACATTGGTTTAAGTTTAGAAAAGGTTTATCAATAAGTCAGTTTTGAAGAGGCGCCAGCCTCTAGAGCACCTAGTATGTCTCTACCAGGTAGTAGAGTGTCTCTTAAGCAAGGAAGAAAGAAAATAATACTTACATAGTGTTAAACTCCCCTTTTTTCCCTAGTTTCATACTCGTATGTATTTGTGCTAGCTAATATCTAAAATGTTTAATTTTCAGGTGAGTTATCACATTACGTACACAGACGCAGGAGAGATAATAGAAGCAGCTGCTTCTTTTGTCCTGGGGGCAATTAACCAAGCAGCACTTTCAATACAGCAGCACTTCGAAATCAGCTTTACTCAGGTAACTGCCAGAGATGTTATGGATGACTTGCTGAAAGACATTTAATTACAAAACTTATTAAACTTGAATCAGAACAATTGTTAGCAGTAAGGTAAAATTTAACTTACCCTGGCTACACAACTGAGGCAGCATTTCAGAACTGGGCAATAAAGGCCTCCAAAGTCTCTTTTTCACATTTGGAAGAGTAATCTTGTGACTCTGTACAACTATATCCAATGAAAGCAAAGCCAGCTTAGGCTTTGTTAAGAGAACTGTTACAGTTTTACAGAGCCATCTTACTACTATCATTGCTCAAGACAGTTGATAATCCTAAAAAAGTGAAATAGTTCTGTGTTTTCCAGGCCATTTCAGTGCAGCAGGAGAACTAACACTGTACACGTTTGCATTGCAGGTGGATACAAAGCCGGTTCCTCTCAGTGGTAATCCTGGTTATGTTGTTGGACTGCCTATAAGAGCGGGCTTCCGGCCACAAGGATATCCTTTCCCTGTTGAAATATTGTTTGCAGTCCTTGTTCTGGTCCATCTTTACAAACACTTTCTAGCATGGACATCTGTAAAAAGTATCTGTTCTTTAACAAAAGTAAAAGTGTGCTTTTTTGGCTATGTTTTAGAAGTAGCAAATGACTCAGTCCTGACTGCAGTCTCCTGGGACTCTTAGTGAGGTAGATTTAGACCTTCATTGTGCTCTCTAGTGCTTCATACAGTGTAAGTAGAGTCTTGAGCTATTACAGCATTCTCAGATGTATTTTAAGAATATGATTAAGGATTCTTTCTTCATTATATACATCAAGAACTGAATTTCCCTTTAACTGTGCGTTACATCTGGCATCATTCAGAATACTAACAAATACGGTCAACTTACCATTCTGCAGAGTACATCCAACCAGGACTGCCTGGCAGCACAGGGAGCCAGAACGCCAATATTATTTGGTTATAACATGATATCAGGCTGTAAGTTACGGTAAGAGGACATTCCCTTTTTATTTAGTGCTTTTAACCCCCTGGTGACCCTTTCCATTAGGACCTGTTCAGATCCTGGGACATTCATACAGCTGTAGGAGTAATGGGAATGGAGTATTTAATTATGAGAAATGTCATTTAATTAACAATGGTGTCTCTCTTGAAAACATTGTGTACATTAGCAGCTGTAGCCAGAAGGCTTGAACAGTGCATGAGAGCAAGGAGAAATCATTACTGTGCCAAACCAATGGATTTTGCTTTAACTAATCTTTTTTTCTTCTCCCCCCCCCCCCCCCCCGAAGAATTACTGCAGCTATGAAATGCCAGCTTTTGACTCAGACCCTCCTAGATCTACTGAAGGGACAAAGCTTTCCCGAATACGTGGCCTCGTTTGGAAATTCTCAAGCCCACAATGTGCTTGACTGGGTGCCGATAACTCACCTCCGCATCGCAGAACAGGTGAAAGTCACACCACTACCACCACCCCCTTCGCTCTCACTGTCCTCTCTCCTGAGATCTGTCCCTGTTTCTCCTTGGTGCTCTTATGCCAGGTTACAGTAAGATAGCAAGAACCCTTTAAAGCACAGAAACAGTATACCTGAGCAGTATACCTTCTGTTAAGTAGCAGCAGTGCTGCTTGGTGCGTGCTGACTGACAGCACCCTTCCCAATGACAGCTTGTAAATAGGTTTGTGCATGCTTTTGCAGCTAAACAGTGAATTATTTCTGTAAACAGAAACTTGACAGTTCAAAACGAGAAAAAAAAAACAACAACCCACAACTAAAAATATTTAAGATTGTAGACTTCAAAATCCTGTCTTGGCAGAATTAAGGATTTTCTACTGTCCCAGCTAAAAAGAGCCAGCTTAACACTGTCACTAAAAGCCAAAGCCCAGTCCTGCCTGAGGTGCAGCACAGTCGGTTTGTCACCTGTGGAGAAACTGCAGGGACACCCCCACACCAAGGCTGCAGGCACCTGCACGGGCAGCACTCCAGGGCCCAGGCACGGCTCTGGTAACCTCCTGGAGCCAGCTTTCGGGGGGGCATTCTGCCACTTCAATAAGATGAATAATTAATGTGATTGCTTCTGTACAAGTCAGACAATGAGAGAATTTATAACACTTTTCAGAGCTCATGCCAAATACCAGTAGCACTTGAAATAGAAGTGAAGTGGACTAAATACGGATCCCTGGTCAATCCACAAGCCAGAATAGTCAACGTTACAGCAACAATCACTACCACCACTTTGAAGCAGGTATGTAATTAAATGGCAGGATTTAAGATAAAAAGAATGGCTTGTTTCGCTTGGGTATCAGCTGTGTAACAGTGACTCAGTTAATCTCTATCTAAGGTAACACTTCATATTAGAACATATTGCACCCAACGGGTTCTGTTCCAACTCCAACACAACTGTGGGCTGCTTGCCAAAACGCACTTCAATAAAAATCTATACATCATTAAACAAAGGAAGTGTGGAACTGTTTATGAGAAAAAAACCAAGCAAGCTTATTAAAAATAACAGCTGAAAATACAACCCAGCCCAAACAGAGCAGTTGTACAAAGAGAAGACTGAAGCTAACGACCATTTGTATTTTCATTGCAGCTTCCCTCAGGAAGGGAAAGGACTATTCCTATAATCAGTTCTGTTGCTTTCACTGATATTTCTTCACCTGCAGAGCCAGGCTATAAAGCTTGGCCCACCATTAACGTCAAGTTACCTTATGATTTTTTCTTTCCATTTGTCTAAGGTAAGTATGCATGATTTTAGTTTGTTTCCCAAAGAAGCAAGGTTTATCCAGTCACTGTGATGTGCCATCAGTTTCCTCTAAACTGTATACGCACCGAGTTAAACTTGGCCAGGAAGGAAAGGGCGAGCTCTTCTGAGGGTTCTCAGCAGCTTTTAGGGGAGAAAAAGCCCCGACGTTAAGTGGAAAGTTCCCAATTATACCTCTACCAAGAGGAGAGAAGGCTGTGGTGTGAACATGACAGTGGCTGCAGCCATTGGTCAGCACATGTGCGGCCCCCAGCTGCCCAGCACAGCGGACGCTTGGAAGCAGCGCTCATCCGAGCTGCCAGCCCAGCTCTGCAGAGGCAGGAGGGGAAGGGAAGAGTGCAGGGACACGGTACGGCTCCAAAGGAAAGTAGGCTTCATTATTCTGTGAGCAGCAGAGCTAAATTGTTAATTAAAGTAATCATGTGCTATTAGATAAGCCTCTGCTTTATCTGTTTTCATAGATGAATAAGCCATGTATTTCTGGCTATTCTTCCCAAACCACTAAATAATTACCTTTCTTTAAGAATCCGAACAGTTAAGTGATGCTTTTAGAAAAGCTCAATGACCCTTCCAGCTGAAATCAATTGGAGACGCCTGCTACAGTCCACGCTTCTCAAAATTCCCACTTATTGAATCTTACTCTTCAACTGTAAAGTAGTCTCACCACAGGGACCTTCTAGTACCTGAAAAAGTTCACGTTGTGTTCAAACACCGGCCTGGTCCTTCAGAATATGCTTTCTGATGGCTTTTCTGGAGTCTTGCTGTTCCCAGCATTCCACTCACCTACATCTGTTCTTACATATTCTAATTCTTTTAATGCGTTGATTTATGAGCTGTGGAAGCAGAAAAGGCTTTGCAGCCCAGCAGGCCACAAACGAACACTTAAAATGGAAGAGGAGATGAGATAACGCAGTATCAGGACTCGGATCTGCTGCTGAGAACAAGGCATTGTTTGACGTAAGGCGGCACATGTTCGCCTCTATTTCTGGTGCTGATCTGGTTGTCAACTAAAGGAGTGGTGTGTTGGTATTTCTGAAATGAACGCTGTATAAATAACAAAGTGGCACAAGCAGCAACAGAAGTGAGGAAACTACCAACAATATGAGAAGAATGGTTGGCAAAGAAGAGATGTATTGATGATGAACGGTCAGCCTGTAGAGAAACGACCTTTTCAGCCTCGATTCTTATCGTAGAAACTGCACCTTTCTACAAGACGTTGCAAATAAAGGGCACTATCACAGGAAAATGCAAGTATGTAAACTACGTGGTACCCTTGTGGATGTACAGCTTGTAAAGATGTGTCTTTATTAAATTATTTTGCAGTTTTGACTGTACAACTGTACAAGAAACGTCTTGCGAAATCGCTGTTTACGGGGAGTACGCACGATTAATTTTCCAGCAAAATTGTTTTTGCAATCCCAAGATGTAATCAAAGCGTGGTCAAATAGAAAGTGTTTATAGACAACACTATACAAGAGAAAGCAGAGACAGAAAAACCTTTCAGGTCAAACTGGCAGATTTCAACACTGGCCTCTTATTTTTGCTCGCTGATGAGTCCGTGCTGTTTCAATATGTTGTTAAGCCTCTCGATTTCTTGCTCCTGTTGGAGACAAAAGTCAAACCATGAATCTAGCTCTTGCATTTCAGCAGTGGGAAGATCTGTGGGAACCCGGGGAACTATTTCAAGGCGTATCCCTGCAGTAAAGCAGGACGACCTGGCTGAGGTAAGTAGGACAGAGGCGGCCGTCTTCCTTTTGCAAGAGGAGCAGCCGAGGGAAGCAGGGACAGGACAGCTGAGGCTGTGGTTCCTCAGCCCAGCACACCCCACAACTTTTGGATGAGGAAACCAAGCTGACAGTGGCAACCTTGCAGAAGGAGCGCAGGCCAGCCCGTCCAAGGGAGCGGCCAGCGGGGAAACTTCCTTTAAATTAAAAGTGGTTTTTTACCTTCTCTACACAGCTTTGTTCCAGTTGTTCAACCTTTGTTGCGAGTTTCAGGTTCGCTTGCTTCAGCTTGGACACTTGTTGTTCAGAGCGGGTCTTCACCGATAAAATTATTCCTGTGAAACAATTCACAGCAGATTCGTTTTACAACGTAGGACAGCCACGAGCAGGCGGTTCACAGTACACAGGGTCTGTACTCAAGGAGTTAAACGTGTTCCTCTCCAGCTCTGGTTCTCTCATCTTCAAACTACCCTTCCCAAGTGCTTTTCTTAATGAGCAGGGTTTTAAATTAACCACCCCAGGGATTCAGATACCCGTACTCTGCTGGGAAGAGGCAGTCTGGCCTCCGAGCTGAATTAATCAGTTTGACTGTCATTCAAATCCCGAGTTTGAATTCGCTCCCTTGGCAGAGCCTGGGGATGTGACCAGCAGCTTTGTTGTCACCAGGGGCTGTGTTTTAGCCACTTCATGAAGCTGGGAGCCTTGCTCCAACAGCCTGGGGCACGAGGCTTATCCAGCCCCGAGGCTGATTGCTCTGGCCGGGTGGAACGGGACATGGCACCATGGCACACCCTCTCTGGTCCCTGAGGTTTGGGCTTCACCCTGTGCAGCTGCAGAGAGGGCACGCAGCTTCTCATGACAGCAGAGGTGTCAATTCTCTACTGAAACATCATTGGGTTATTACATGTGAACTCAGCCCCCCCAGCGGAGGCATTTTCTTCCTACCCCTTTCCAAGCAGGGGAGAAAAAAAATAATCAGATAGCTTGGTAGGAGCATGAAGAACATCACGTTCTTCTCGCCCGGCAGAGCTCTCTGGCTGCTGCCAGAACAGCATTTTCTCTGAAGCCAAAGCAGCGCCACCACTGATTTGCATTGATAACATCAAACAGTCCCCACCTGCCTGAGACCCGGGCCCTCTCCATCCACAGCGACTGAAGGCAGCGAACCGTGCCCGGGCTTGGACACAACACCCAAAGCTCAGGGCAGATTTTCTTTGTCCACTGTTGCTCCAAGCGGGTGGGCACAGTGAGAGGCTTGGGGACAAAGCCAGGAGCACCCAAGGATAAGGAAATTAATTCACTTGTTCTGCTGTACAACTGCGTGTTCAGAGACACCGAGGTCCCTGTGGCTCACACAGCTGCACACGAGTCTGGTTTCTGTGACCTTCACTCTGAACTCAGAAGAGCCACAAGCTGCTCTTGCATCTTCCCTTTTCCTGGCCAGTGCCACCGGTCAGGCACGTCCTCCTCGTCAAAGGGGCAGTGGGGGCTGGAGGTGACAGACTCAGCCCCAGCCATCCTCTCCTTTTACCCCAACTAACCAGACCTACTGAGCACTCCCCAAAAGTGCCCTCGTAGGCACAGACAGCACCCAGGCTGAGGGTTCATGCAGGAATTAGGGATAATCCCATTGCCACATTTTATGAACCCCAAAATCCTTCCCCAGAGAAGGAAGACTGTTTCCAGTTGTTTCTGAAGTGTCTGAGTTTACACCACTTTGCAACAATTCACAATTCCAGCAGCAGAGTCGGTGAAGTCTGATTTGGGGATACTTTATATTCCTCTTTTTACACTGAGCCCTTTGAATCCAAGCAAGGGAGACCCAGCATGAGATCAGGATGTTTCCCTGCAGCATCCCTGGAGGGGATGAGGGAGCCACAGCAGAGCATCAGAGCAGTAAACCCTACTCGGCTACAGCAGCTGGTTTAAGGAGGCAGCGTTTCACCCCACTCCCTATTAAAGTGGGGCCAAAAGGATCCTACGACACAAACTCAAGCCGTGAGCCATCCCCTCAGGAGGGAGGGATGCAGGAACAGATTACAGGTTGGTTTTAGGGGAACGTGCCCGATGCTGCCGTGCTAAAGCTGAACACCTCCACTCACTGCTGTGTCCCCATCACCCCACATTGCACCACCACGAATACTCCATAGAAATCACAGCCGAATCAAGGCCACGCTCCAGCAACGAAAACCACACGGGTGAAACCAAGTCTGCTGGGAGAGCAAGACCCTGGCATCTCACAGGTGGCATCGAGAAGGGAACAAAGATGCAACCCCAGATAATTTGGGTAAAGCTGGCAAACCCAGCCCACGCACAAGGGGAACCTCCCGCCCTGCCGCGCACACCCACCGTTGATGATCCTGGCCACGCGCCACAGCCGCAGCAGGATCAGGAGCCCCACAGCCTCGAACTCGTGCTCACGGAAGATGAGGACGATGTCGAGGATGAAGGACACGATGACAACGACCCCGTCCAGCACCTCGAACTTGTGGTGGAAGAACTCCCAGCGGTAGACGAAGACTTTAAACCCCACCTCAACCAGGAAGATGGTTAAGATGGAAAGGGAGAGGTAGTGGAAAACCTGGGAAAAGACAGCACAAGTTTAGGGCCAGGAACGCAAGCAGGGCAGGCTCAAAACCTCCCTCTCTTGAGGGCACAACTCATCTGACTCCACAAGGAGGAGGGCTGGGGACCTTCCTTCTGCTCTAAAGGACAAGCAGAGCGAGCACAGCTGGCGGTTGGTGACTGTGGGTGAGCTGCACCAGGAGGTGTGGACACGACCAGGACAAGGGTGGCGAGAGCGGTCGGCTCTGCCGCAGCCCATGGGAACACGAAGCTGCTGCATGGAGCGGTGTGAGTCGAACCAGGGTGGCCCTGTGCACTGCGGGGCTGTCACAAGTCTCTGTCTCCTTGTGCCCACAGCAGCTGGCTCAGCAACGCTGAAGGTCCAGGTCCTGCCTGGTTGTCCTCTCCAGTGGGCTCTGAACACCACAGAGAAGGAAATCATGTCTCGTGTTGACGCTTTCCTGCATTTTACCTTTGGGGTTATGTTGTATTTGTCCGGGTGGATGATTTTCAAGTCCATCAGCAACTCCCCAAGGACCAACAAGGCATCCAGGATGACCAGGCAGACAACCAGAATCTGTTGGAGGAGGAGAGCTGATGTGAATCCTCTCCTCGTGTGGGTGGATCAGCAAGAGGAACCGATGCAGCCCTCAGCTAAACAACCCCCAACCCTGCATCCCCAAATCGGCCGGCAGCATTTCCCAGAGCTTTCTGCTGCTCCCCCCCAGGACCCCCACTCCCACAGCCCTCCTTGCTGGGGTATTCCTGCAAAGTCTCACCCCTATGAAATCACTTGTCCCCCCCTCCCCAGACCCAGCTGTTTCCCACCGCCTGGCGTGGGGGTCTCGGGGAGCCGGAGCAGAGCACGTCCCCCAACCCGCGCCGTGACGAGTGCGCAGCGAGGCTTGTCGCCGCTCAGGAAACATCTGCGCCGCTGCGGAGCCGCGTGTTCCTGACAGCACAGCCCAGCGCTGAGGCAGCAGCCGCTCACACAGACATTTTCCCTGACACCACACCCCAGCGCGGAGCCACCAGCCGCTCTCACAGACACCACGAGTGCTCAGGAGCTCAGCCCCCAGCCACCGCTGTGCCCTGCACTGGCTCTGGCCAAATCTCGCCCTTGCTTCCCTTTGGGCTGGGTTTGTTCTGCCTCACCTGAAACCTGTGGGAGCTGAAGAGCTTCTTCATCATGCCCTGGAAGGGGATGCGGCTCCTGGTGGGCTCCAGCTTGATCTCCGAATCCGGCTGCTTCTCCCCATTCTCTCCAACCTCCTCCTCCTCCCATTTCCGATAGCTGTTGCTCCACTGCACGGGGTCATCCCCCACCACCGTGAAGTGCTTCAGGTACCTGGACATGGCTCCGGATCAAGCTGGCATCACCCTGCCACCACCCGAGGGACAAGAGCAGAGCGTCACCTCTCAGCCGAGGACGCCAAATCCCCCCCCGTGTCACCACAGCGAGCGTGACAAGAGCGTGATGTTTTGTTCAGACGTGGACAGGCCCCGCTGACGGGAAATTGCTTCACGGTGGTGCCGCTTGTTTTGCATCACCTCCCACGGCGCAACAGAGCCCCCGCCATCCTCCCCAGCGCTGCCTGCACCCCACTGTGCTCCTCCACGAGGAACTCAATGGGAGAAAAATACCACCAGCCCTTATCTCGCATCTTGTGAGGCAAGAGGAGGCAGCTGCCGGTTTCCCGTTGGAAAGAGCCATTGTGTTTCTGTTAGACACTGATCGATGGAGGTTATCGGTCAGGAGCTGGAATCGGGCTATTTCCTCTCCTTCATTTCCCCTCTCATGCCCTCCACGCCAGGGCCAGAGCTGCCCTCGTCCCTTCAGGTGGCCGTGGTCACAGCCCAGTTACCCCTGGACTAACTAGGGCCTCCTCACCCTCCACCAAGCTGAAGAGCAACGTGATTTCCCTTCACTAACATCAGAGACCCCCATTTTTTCAGCCTTTGCAGGCAAAATAAGCGGGTGACCTCTCATGTTTCACCCTGGCTGGTGGGCGATGCTGTCCCAGGACATGGCTCCCCCATCTCCTCTGCCACATCCCCAGAGCCAACCCCCCCTGTGGGCATCCCAGCTTTGGCCCATTCCTGTGGGCACCCAGCGAGGGACAGGGCTGATCCCAAACCTGCGCACGATCCCCGTAGTGTCTCAACACCAAGAATGGCTGCAGGAGAGGCTCCTTCTGCGCCCACTCTCATGCTCCCCTGTCACAACCTCACCAGCCCTTCCTCTTTGGGCAACCCGGCGAGACTGCCTGGCCCACAAACCCTGCCAAAAATCACTCCTGCCACCACAGACAACCACATCCCCATCTCAGCAGGGCTGTCCATGCACCCATCCTTGGCCAAAGCCATCCGGGGTGCCCAGCACACGCTGCCCTTGGCCGCTGAA
>NW_010165929.1:0-40722 GCF_000695765.1 Mesitornis unicolor | reverse complement strand
TCCTAATATTCTGTGATTCTGTGATTCTTACCCATAACAGCAGAATTTGCTCTATCAGATTGCAAAGAAAACAAGAAGAATTACTTGAATACCTACAACATCTCAGAATATTAACAGTGATTTAACTGTGCTGATTCTTGTTTTCAAAGAAACAGCTAAAGCAGTCTTTAAAAGATTAAGAGAAAAGCAGCTACTGTGGTGGATGGGTAGGTGCTGTGTGTATTTGTCTTTACTTTTAAGAACTAAAAGAGAATGTTTTGAAGTCAGGCTTACATTCCCTACTGTGTCAAGTTGCTTGGATGGTACATTTAGGCTTCGGTCTTTCTCAGTCTTCTAATTATAGTCTTTCTGAACTGAGGGACACATAAACTGCCAGCAGACAGGCTTTTGCAGTGCTGGAGGTCACAAGAAGAAGAGATGCAGATGGGAAGGCCACCCAGGCAAGCAGCTACGACAGCAGGGCAGATGGTACCACTGACAAACACAGCAGTGTCAAAACCTTGCAAATCAAAGCCACTGGCTCCTACCTCCTTATTTCTCTGGTTTAGATGGGATCACTGGTACTTCATCTTATGGCACCAAGTAATCATGAAGACTAAAACTGAGTTTTCCATTACTAGAGACTGCTGAATTTTTCCCAAATTATCAACATTTATAAGATGATTTGAATTTTAAGTCAAATATGTTTGATTAGAGAAGCAAATATATTTGGCTAATTGCTTTTATTTTTGTGAACACAGCACACTAGAGGACAGTAGAAAATTTGATCTGGGATCTGTACAATAACAGCTCTAGAGCAGTGATATACACATACTACATTCTTTACCCAAATGAATGACACAAAGATTGCTTGTCATAAGTGAAGTCAGTGAACATTATATGGAAAAGACATCAGAACAAAGGAGATAATTTGCAGATGATGTTAGTTCTGTGAGAATAAGAGTGATATTTTATCAGTGCCGAGTCAGAACAATAGAAATAATTTGCAGATAAGGTTTGAAAGAAAAGCAAGGGAAAAAATGGTATTTTTATCACAGTTAAAGTCTAAAGTTTGTGATGATTACTTTCCTGAAAGACTAGGATGATTCACTGTGGAAAAAAGAAGCTAAATAAATAATTTGTCTTCACCAAAAATTTGTCAGAGGAAATCCATGGCGATTTGAAACACAGTGTTCCATAAGCAGGGGCTACAAAAGCATTCCTCTTTTGGACTTTTTTGTTGTTGTTTGTTTGTTTCCAAGTATGTCCACATATCTATTGCTGTGTTCTAGGTTTCTCCTGTGCACCCAGTCCCTCATGTAGCGATTCCAGTTTCCTTCTACTCCCCTTTTCCCTTTATTTCCCTAAACCCAGCCCAGTTTTCCTCCCAGGCTCCTTCAGAGCTGCTGCTGGGCCATGTGCCAGTGCTGTGCACGGACTAGCCCATAGGCACGTACCTGCTGCTCACACAGCTGTCTTTGCAGCTCAGGCTGAAAGGTCCTTGTGTCAGCCTGATCCAATTTGGGTCTCCCTTCCTGAGGTACTTTGCTGTCGTTATAAAAACTGCAAAACTTCACAGCTTTGAGATCAGTGAGTTTACAAGGGTTTTGTTAGGAAGTCCAGTCCATTCTTTTTGGAGGTCCCTCACCAGTGTTAGGGAGAGCACCTTGGTTCCCCCAGCTGCCAAAGCCAGCAGACACCAGCATAGCCACAGCAGCAGCAGATGCACTGGTCATGAACATGTGCCCAACACATAGCCCCAAACAGCTCCAAGCAGATGACTTGATTCACCTTATACTCCCTTTTCCCCCCTTTCCAAGCTCTTCCCTTTTACCACCCTCCTCCCCTCCCAAATAAACAGCCCGCTCTATTTTCCCTTTCCTTGCTGGCTCTGGTTTTGCTGACTTTATTCCCTTATTTGGTGATTCTGCTACAGTTGCCCTGGTACTTCCTGCCTTGGTCCTCAGTTCTGTTCAGCCAGGGGTTCCCTGTCATCATCTATTGTGTCCTGCTGTCTCTCATGTGGCCATCTTATGAATGTCACCAAAGGACAGGATGGGCCACCTACATGTAGGTTACTCTCATTTGGCTGTCTGTAGCACTCTGCAGTTCCATATGTCACTATCTTGCCAGCTGTGCAACAGGTCAGGATGAGCCATCTGCACACACACCTTCACCTTTTGAGGGGAAGACAGACAAAAAGATCATTCATGCATACTAAGCCTAAAACCTAGGATCAATGGCTCATTTCCCTGGTAAAATTCAACAGCCAGGAGCAAACCATCTCAGTCTCAAAGGAAACTGAATTTCAAGAATCTCCCTGAAGACCATTTTGATAACTGGTAATGCCCGATGGGAAGCAAAAAGTTTTTAGTTTGGATACAAGACAGTTGAGTGAGGTATTGCTATTATAAATAGAGTAAGAGTGAGTGGTTGCAAGAAGCCCTCCAGTACTTACAAAACCCAGATTTACTCATAAAATAATAATCTAGAAATTAGACATTGCAGTGACGCTACAAGAGAAGTAAGAGTGAGCATAATGGAACTTTATCTGAATCTTCCGGTAAATGCCAGATATTAGGGTACTAGTAAGGAAAGCAGAAAAGCATCTATAGACATCACAGACACAGTGAAAGAAATTGCTTTTTAACAAGCAGAAGCAAGCTGTTGAGTTGCATTTCAAGAACACTTATTCTGAAATTCAGGAAGAACTAACAACCTATTGAATGTCTCTGGGTGGATCCAGCAAGAGAAAAGTCATCACCAAGGAGTAAGTAGGGATTTGGGGGACTACTTTTAATTTTTTTTAGGACACATAACTCATCAAATATTTAATTGAAAAGTTCAGTAAATTTCAAGAAGTGGAAAAAGGTGCTGGGGAGGAGATATTTTAGGTTTGGTTTTACCTGATAGGGGAATCAACTGGCAGTGCAGAGCTAATATGCGGTCATCACGAAATGGTGAAGTTTACTATATGAAAAAAAGATTTGAAGTCCTTGTTCTGAGCTAACAAACAGATTAAAAGAGGAAAAAAGTCACAGTAAGATCTCTCAAGAAGATAATCTAAAGGATAAATGAGCATGAGAGCCACTACCTACTGAGAGAAACGATACTGAATACACAAAAGCAACCCCGTTTTGAAGTGTAGGTAGGAAAAATATGAAGAGACCATTATAACTGCATCAGTTTTTTAATGACCTGAAAATATAAAAAAGAATCATTATAAGAGTGGAAACAAGAGCATATGATTAATGATAAGCATAATGGATACTTCACATGCCCCATATGGATAAAAATCAAAAAGCTGGGGTGCAAAATGCGTTTCAATTAGCTAGAGATATAAAAGGCAATGAGGAAGAAGTCCATAAATACATTAAACACTATTGGGAAGACAAAAGAAAGGAAGAGACCATTATTTAATTGGACAGAGGACAAAAATATGGATGATACACAAAGATGGCTAAAGTGCTCAACACTTTGCTTCCATTTTCATGCTTGGAAAAATTAATTATAATCAGCCACCAAAAAGAAGTGCATTTTAAGCAGAAGACCAGCAAAAGAAGCTGAAGAATATTTAGAAAATGCAGGCATATCAAGCTTCAACAAATGAATCACTGTACAGAACTTTTCTAACTAGCCAAAGCAGTCCCAACAGAGAGATCACCTTCAAGAACACAAGTAGCCAAATAGCAAACACAATAGCTCTATTTACTGGAAAAATGAAAGACCAAGGAAACTAGAAACATATTAATCTAGCTTTGAAAGTCAAAACATTGCAAAATAAGCTATCAAAAAAACTAAGCTATAAAAAGAATATAAGACAATCTATGAAGACCCACTAAGAATTTGCCAAGCACAGTACAGCCAACACAATTGCCTGCTGATCAGCAAATATAAAAATGACTTTAATATGGTTGGTGAAACTTCTGCAAATTTTAATAAACAATCTTGTTAATTATAACCTGAATATGATCACTACTACAGAGAAAAACAACTGTTGGAAAAAAACAAAAACATTCCTGCCATTATCAACTGCCAGACATCTTCAGTGCAGGCCCAAATCTAGGACTGTAATGTATTTTCAGCAATGATCAACACACTTGCAGAGGAACCGCATTTGTACCACTCAAGGGATAAATAGCATTTTGCCAGACATCATCAGAATTCAAAATGATCTTAACAAAGTTCAGTGTGTTCAAAATTCAGAAGACAAAATTAAGAGAGAGAAGGTAAAGTATCAGTATTAGAAAGGACCAATCATGTGCACTAATACAAAAAGAGGAATGTATGGCTAGGCAAGCACTGGCTGATAGAAACCCAGGCATTAACAGTGACCTCAAAGTAAACAGCAACATCAATGGCATTTCAGAAAGTGGATGTACCTCTTTCTGGGTTGTGTTAGTAGGCAATGCCTTGAGACAGGAGACATTTGGATTCCTGAGCAGGTAAACCCCTCCAAAGATTATTATATCGTAAACAGTAGCTGCTTTTAAGAAAGCTATAAACTAGAGCAAGTCCAAACCAAAAAAACCCCAAACTACTAGCAAAACCAGCATATTTAAAGTGATTTAACTAGATACAGGACTGAAGGAGCTGTCTTACCACCAGCACACTCATATTGTAAGGTATGATATTTCATGCAAACCTCTTATGGGTAACTGCACCATGGTGTGTATATATTTATATATATATGTATATAAAACCTGTAATCACCACACAGATTTTCATAACAACTCTATTAATACAATACAGAACATTCTCTGTTCTTTCTGATGCATTAGGGTAATGACCTCAAACTGAAAAAAGATGCATAACCCAGTTTAGTAGAAAAATGTAGCAGTGCTGAAACAATGTTTGGAACAGGTCTATTTGGCAAACAATGTAGAAATTACATTACAATTTATTGTAGTGTTCTGTCTATCCTTTGAATGGTTATCAACATTTATATATACTGGAGACACTAAGCAGGGCATTGTTATTGTAGAGGCTTTTAATCCCTCCAGGCCTCCTGTAGCTCTTGGCAAAAGGCTTATTCTAAATATTTCTATGCTTCCTCCTCTTACTGCTGTAAAAAAACACAAACATTACGCTCCCCATCAGTACAAAATGTAAAAACATTAATGATTACTATTCACTGTAAGATAAAACATTGAGGTCTAGACTGAGGTGTGTTCAAGTGTAGTGGACTCCCCTGTTACGTCAGGAGTACAAGCTGGATCTTGGCAATGACAATACCAGCTGGGACCAACAGCAGCCTTACAGAGTTTTGTTAGAGTAACTGCTCAGTGTGGTTATAATAAAACCTGCGTTCTAGAAGGGGTCCTTGAGAGTAAAAGCACAGGATGATAATAGGTGTCTTGAGGGAACAGACTCGGTATAACACTGAGGCCCCAGGGGAGGAAGCACATACTGCAAATGGTCGTTTCCTGGCCACTAAAGGAGTGCAACTTGGAGAGCTCAGCTGAATTGCTTTTAGAGCACAGTAAAGAACATAAAAAAACATACACCAAACACATAAAGCTGGATACACATAGTAAAAATTCAAAGGAGAAAACAAGAAGGTATATAAGATCACAGCCCCTACAAAGGAAAAACAGGGAGAGCATTGCTCCAGCAGTTCTCTCTGGTTAAGGATGCTGCACCTGATCAATGCCCTGCATCCCTTCAGCAGAGAAAAAGAAGTGATTTTTGGTTTGCTCTTCACTACATTTTTCTTCTGCAATTCAGAAATAATATATGAAGTGTTATCTGTTACAATATACTTGTGTTGAGTAAATCAGAATTTTAGAGTGGTGTGTGTTGTATTTTATACACCAACACTGTCCTACATGGCAAGTTGATTAGAATAAACTCACATGCAACAGTAGATCATATTTAGACCTGAGCTGAAGGAGTTTTACAGAGATGTGCTAAAATACAAAAAGATTAGGGTTTAGATCCTCTATAGCATAATTAGTGCTGAGAACTGGTATTCAGTTCTCCTGCCATCCTTCTGACAATCATGTAAGTTTTCAGATGCCCATTCAGTTCCACATATGATGTGGTATTCGTGTGAAGCAATGGCAGAATAAACCTCCATGAGATGATGTCACCACACAAAACGTCAACAAACTCCCACTCAAACTGGCAAGAGTCAGGGAGGGGACACAGCTCTAGAGGTTGACAATTGCTGTTTCAGATTGCATTAGGACTGCATCTGTTTGCTGTATAAAACTATAAGCTGTTTGATAAAGAAAAGTTAAATCCATGGATTGGTACAAAATTTCCAAGTTATCAGTCCTGTTTTACTTGAATGACTGAGTCAAAATAAAATGCTATTTATTTTCTCTAGGCTGTCATATCACATGGATCACAGAATCACACAGAATCGCTCGGTTGGAAAAGACCTCCGAGATCATCATGTCCAACCGCTCCTGTCTACCCCCCAAACCATAGCCCTAAGTACCTCGTCTACCCGCTCTTTAAATACATCCAGGGATGGTGACTCCACCACCTCCCTGGGCAGCTTGTTCCAGCCTCTGACAACCCTCTCAGTAAAGAACTTCCTCCTTATCTCTAACCTGAACCTCCCTTGGCACAGCTTGGTGCCATTTCCCCTTATTCTATCCTCCATCACCTGGGAGAAAAGACCAGCACCCACCTCTCTACAACCTCCCTTTAGGGAGTTGTAGGTGGTGATGAGGTCTCCCCTCAGCCTTCTCTTCTCCAGGCTAAACAACCCCAGTTCCCTCAGCCGCTCCTCATCAGGCTTGTTCTCCAGAGCCCTCACCATCCTTGTGGCTCTTCTCTGAACACGCTCCAGAATCTCAACATCCTTCTTATAATGCGGGGCCCAGAACTGAACACAGTACTCGAGGTGTGGCCTCACCAGTGCCGAGTACAGGGGGATAATCACCTCCCTGAACCTGCTGGGGACATGTGGAGTCCTCTCTGTAAAGTTTAGTCTGCAAGTATTCACCCACACAAGAGAGGATGGAAGACCCCTGCAATTAGAGCCCTACACAAGCTACCCAAATTTTAGGCCTTAGTGTGTAGGAGTAAACCAGACTATTTACCTTTGAAACAGGTGAGCAGAAGGAACATAGGGAGGAAAGGGTGGAGATTGAAGTCTTTTTCCAGACTTGTTGGCTAGAACAGCTGCGCCACTGCAGAGAGATACTAATTTCCAGAAGTAAATTACTATTCCCTTAGAGCAAGGAAGAAGCAGCAGAGCAAATGTGATTCAGAGGAATATCTGAGTCACCATACTTCCCCAGGCTGGCATTACAATGATGCAGGTCACACACCACCTCTTGCTCAAGGCTATGCCAATAGGCACAGTCTTACCCTAAATAAAGAACAGGACAGTTGTGTCAGCAACTTACAGTTACCATAAGAAAGCTTTATATGTTGCTGTTTAATGTTTAGGAGAAGATCAAGACTCTAGAAAGCTATGAGACAGAGCATTTGCTATGTTCTCACACTAAAATATCTCTGTGTCACATGCTTTGTGTCTTCTCATAGCACAGAAAGTCCCCTCTGTAGAATAAAAACCCAGATGGATCATTTTGTAATGATTAGGCATCACTGTTTAAATGTAGACAAGATGAATCACTCTGCAACAGCTGCCAGCGATTTGCCTTGGAAATAAAAGCAATCATCTACCAAGTTTAAAGAGCTACTTTATGGGAAAGGGATGGGAAGCATGTGTTCAATGAAAAAAAGACTCAAAGATCCAGAAAAGGGCTTATTCTTTATTCTGGTTTGAGCCTAGGATTTGAAAGTATAAAGAATTCTCTTGCCATACATAAGAAAGTAAGAGTGGTCCCACTGTATCAGATTTTCTGTTAGAAAAAGCTTTGAGTTAGTTAGAAAAGACTTGTGTTCTAGAGCATGAGTCTTACGAGGAGCAGCTGAGGGAACTGGGGTTGTTTAGCCTGGAGAAACGGAGGCTGAGGGGAGACCTTATTGCTCTCTAAGACTACCTGAAATGTTTGTATTGAGGTGGAGGCCAGTCTCTTCTCCCAAATAACAAGCAATAGGACAAGAGGAAATGGTGTCAAGTTGTGCCAGGGGAGGTTTAGATTGCATATTAGGAAAAATTTCTTAATTGTAAGAGTTATCAGGCATTGGAACAGGCTGCCCAGGGAAGTGGTGAAGTCACCATCCCTGGAGGTATTTAAAATATGTGTTGATTTGGTATTTAGGGTCATGGTTTAGTGCTGGACTTGTCAGTGCTAGGTTAATGGTTGGACTGTATGATCTTAAGGGTCTTTTCCAACCTAAATGATTCTTTGATAAATACAACTGGTAGACAAAAAGTGAAAAATTCTGCTATGTACATTGGTTAACTTTATATTAGCAGTGTCATATAACTATTATGGAAAGATTCAGCTATTCACATAAGAGCCTTTATTGTGCACATGCTTAAAACTGCTGCCATTTTGAGTTTCTAAAACAGTATCTCACCACCTATATTCTGTTCAAACACTCAGAAGTAGACATACCCACCTAGACATGCTCAGAGTCCATCTAAGACATGAAAATCCTTCAAGTCAGCAATAGGATCTCAACATCAGTGGCAACTGCCATGGGTAATGCAAGGTTGATAAGTAAGAAGCAAGGGAACTGTTTTCATCTTTTCTATACCAGCCTAGGGTTGCCTTTATCCAAGAAGCATGAAAAGAGGTCTCTTCCAAAGCCTTCCTCAGCAGGAGGGGTTTTGTTATCACATCTCTACTTTCCCAGGAATGTAACCCCGTAATCAAACTGGAGGAGAAGTTAGAGTGGGAATCATGGTCCCACTGGATTTCTCCTATTGGATTGTAAAGAATGAAAAGATTCCTAGGGCTGTATAGCTAAAACACAGGAGGCAATGTGATTCTGCATCTCTGTGAGAAGGACATTCGGTTTGGAACAGAAATATCTACTTTCCTGTCCCTGCATTCCACTTTGTTTATGTACATTTTCGTTTGCTTAATGAAAATGCAAAGAGTGCTGTGGGTTTTGAAGAACCCATATTACCAGAGTACATTACAGGAAAAAAAGTAGGGAGGATATCATAGGATTCCACTCTTCAAGATCATAGGTACAGCCCTAGCACTTGTTGCTTGCATCAGTCACTGTAGAGGCAGTGGTACTTGCTAAGTTATTTCATTGATCTATGAAATATCTCTGTGTATTCTTACAGTTACAACAGAAAAGGTTCAGTTCATCTTTGTTTCTGGAAAAAGGAACTATCTGAAAACATTGACTTTCTAATAGGGCCACCTATGAATTTCATTTTCTCTGTTAGTTTGGCTTCTAGTGTCCTTCTCATTGATAAAATTGATATATTTTACTCAAGTCTTCTTGTGGACTCACTTTGCTCCTGAGTAATCCTCTATTATTTCCCACCAAAACAATGTTAACTTTACAGTAGTGCTGTGGTGAGGGAATCCTCCATCCCTTTATCTAGGAAGTGGATTTACTCATCAAATGGCAGAGGGCACTGGATCTGAGAGCCTCACCCAAAAGCTCTAAGACGCCTCTTGAAAAGCTGTAGAATAGATGAGGAAGATACTTCTCTCAGCATACTCCCCTAAGAAACCATCTGGCCTGCAGGCTAGCTCACATCCCATAGAGAAAACAGCCAAATGTCTCCATTCTCCACACAGCTAGAAGTATCCCATCATAGAGCTGAATGGTTTAAAAGCTACACAATCCCCATTATCACAGAATTAATTTTAATCTGTCTTTCATTTACAATACAAAAGTCACCTATCTACTAAATCTCTTATTTAAACATCCATGTACAGCATCTTCCTCGTTGAGCAGGAATATATATGACTCTATAGCAGACTCTTATATGCAGAGTCTTTCTCATGCTTCTAGATAAACATTCAGTGAGATGAGAGATGAAAGTTCCCCTAACCACAAATAACTGTGTTATGGCTCTATCTGGGTTTTTTGATGAAAAGAAATCACATCCGTTTTGATATCCTGCTGTGAAAATTTAGTCTCAAAATATCTGGTCCCATTAAGAATGCAACAATTCTCTATGGCTATATATTTTTGTGGACATTTTTATTATCTATGAATGTGATGTTTAACGTAAAAGGGAAAAATGGAAAGGAGCAATGTATTCTGCAAGCCTAATGGACAGCTAAACATAATTGATTAGGTGAGATGGGCACTGTATAGAATGAGAAGTTAAATCAAGCAGCAATGACCTTGGAGTGAGCAGTTTTCTAAGCTAGTTTACTGGATTTTGAATTTACTTTGGGGAGGGGTCCCTTTTATTATGCAACAAACACTATAGAGTGAGATTCATATAATCAAATGTAGATGACTACACTGAATTACATATAAGCTAGTTGCCTCACAGTGAAGGGAGAAAAATGGTCACCTTAAGGGCACAATTCATCTCATCTGAAAGACCTCAAAGAAGGCAGACCTAAAAACACCTTTTTCTCAACTTTCATTATAAAAGGAGGAGGTGATCAGTTCAATATACAGATATCTCTATTATACCAACATTAGGTAAAATTAATTCCTGCCAGAAGGACTAAGAAATTCCAGTCTTTATAGCCAGCTTCAGGCATCCAGCTTAACTTCTAGCCAGGGATTTAATTTTAGAAATGGGGGATGAGGAACATACCAGATATAATAACAAGGCTTACCTCCTACCTCCTTCTCTAAAAATACACAGTTTGTATCCCAGCTGCAATATACCTCAAAATGAGCAGACTACTGAATCATTTAAGGGAAATAGTTCTTCTCAGGAATTTGTTTATTTTGGGATTTTTATACTTTTCAATAATGAAGAACAGTTTTATCCATCTTGCAAAATCTTCTTCAATAAAATTCAAGGAAAGTCGGTGAAGCTATATACTGTAACAATTTTTTCTTTCAAGGAAATATTAGAAAAATAGTAGAGAACACTACTTAAGTCTTAAAGCCTTATTCTCAACTGCAACCTCATTTGGCATCTGGCTAAATGTACTTGTGCAGGCAACATAAAGTGTGTAGGTGAGTAAACACAGTCACAGGATCAGGTCTGCACTGCCTGGGACTTGGACAGCACATTCCCTATACAGACCCACAATTTGGTAGTATTGCTCATGCTGGTTTGTGTTTCAGAAACCAGCAAAGTTTGGAGTAGCTGAGTACAGTTAATAAACACGGGTGTCCAGCTGTGACCCTGTGTTGTGGGTTTTTTTGTGTTATTGCTGAAAAATGACTTAAAAATGCATGAGGCATAGTTTTTAAACAACAAATATCAAAGAAGGTAAGATACTATTCATCTGTCAAAAGCATAGAGGCAGCTTCTTATTTATCCTTTTCTTCTACGAAAGTGCTATGTCACCCACAAGGTATAAGTTGTAGTGCAGTGTTTGTTCTACTTCAGCTACAACAACAGAAAAAACTTTGAATAATTTATGATTCAGAAGTAACTTTCTGTAAATAAAGAAAAAGAATAATTTTGGCATACTATTATATGTCTTATTCATAATTTTTTAATTAAACTTATTGGCTTGTCTCATCCAAGAAATATGTATCATTAATTATTCATATGATTTTTTTATATTAAGTTTGATCGCAGTTACTGCTCTTGTGCTAATCAATATACCAGTACTAAACCAGCTATGAAACACCTGAGACAATGCTGAGAACTAGTGACAAAATGCTACACGAGCTTCAAGTCGTTGCCAAGACACAGTGGTATTCAAATGAGAGTATGCTGAGGACACGAATGCTGGGTTCTTATGCCAGCATCCTTGCCGGTTTCCTCTTCAGTCTCCATCAAACTAATATTTTACTCCGAGTTTTCCATTCTGAAGGCTTTGAGATAACAATGATTAGGTCATTAGGTAGTCTTAATAAAGACTACTGAGATATACAGACAGCAAGCTTTAGGGAAATGCATGTCATTTTAATAACACAGAAATAGATGCACATGCATATCTAGAATACTATAAGCTTTATATTCATTGTATCTGCTAAAAAATCTATGATGATATAAAAATAAAATTTCAACAATGTATTCTACTGAAATAGGAAAAGTAAGACCTTTGCTGCTATAACATCACCAGCTTTGGGGCCATTTTGAAAAACCCTTCAATGGCTTCATCTACTGCAGTGAACTTAAATAAAGAAAATTCTTCTTATTCTTCCATTCACATTTTAAAAATCTTTATTTTTTTCTTTTATTTTTTTTGAGATTCACAATTACTACACATGAACTTGAGTCCAGCTGTCCAGCCTTTTGTTACAGAGTACTCCCATTCAGTCAGTGAGCTTAGCATAGGGAAATCTAAAACCTCTGGCTCCCTGACATGGATTAAAACACTAGACTATAATGCAGACAGCTTGCTTGATTTCCAGTGCCCACTAATTCAAATCCTCTTAAGTATCCTGAGTTTTATTTTTCCTCGTACTGTACAATCTCTTCTTATCCATGCAGGCACCAAAACTAATATTCCACAGCTTCACAGATAACTTCACCAGAGCACAATTAAAATTGCACATTCCCAGCAAACAACCATTTGCAAAGGCATTTAGTCATAGTTCTAAAGTTAATAATTTATTATCTCTCCTCATTAATTATAAAAAGATGAAAAATTTGCTACAAATGTCTGTGTTAAGAAGATGTAAGGAAGACAAGCTTTGAATGTGTTATATAAAAGCATGTAAGAGCAGTGTTACATTTTTAAAGGGAACGCTGCCTGTAACACTGGAAATCATCAATATTCACCCTTTTGAGACGTTTGGCTAGGAGATAACTGACCTTGAAATAGGTTATGAATCTTCAGTTTAGGATGCATAACAAGTCATGGTCAATTAATACACAACAGAGCTCATAATCATGGAGATTATTGCCTGATCTGGAGAAAACAGACTCAAGGGCATTACAGCCTAATGTAGCTTCACAGTGGAATTGATAGCTTCAGCACCAGAAGCTTTAGTACTCAGAAACCAGAGCAATGAGCACTCTGGAAACACACACAGATCTCTAATAAATACTGACACTCAATAAGGATGTTAAAAATTAGCTGCAAAACTTTAATAAAATACATATTAGACCCATAAACCTCATTTCATAACCTTGCTAATACATAGTAACATGGTCCAGAACTTGTCACCTACTGCTATTTCTCAATAGAAAGCAGTCACCCAATTCAAAGAATTGAACTCTGGACTTCCCCTGGCCAGGGGCAAAGAGGCACCATCCAAGAAAACGGTCAAGTGGCCGGTTCCTCCCTGAGACAGGCCACCGCACACCTCAGACCAGGCCACCACTGCAAATACTCTTGCAGCTCTTCAGAGCTCCAGTCTAAGCAAGCGTGATGCATTGCCACCACTCTTTTCCTCAGTATCCTGCCTCATCAACTCAACCAGAGAAAAGACCACAAGGGCCAGATAAAGAGGATGTCTTAAAAACAGGAAGAAACTTGAGGGTGCATTTATTTCTAATTTAGAGTGTGTAAAAGAACATTGTTTTTAATGTTTATACTTTTTTTCCTGTAGAGGTCCTGAACATCAATAAAACTCTGCTCATTAACATCAACTCTAATTTTTGTGGATAGTTTTTCAACCTGAAGACATGCCCCTCCCTGAAAAAAGATCAGATTAAAAAATTGGGTCCCAAATTACTATTAATTGTTTTTTAAATGAGAAATTAGTTTTATATGTGTCCTGAAGCAGCTGAAATTAAATGAATAATGAATAAGAATGTTTTATATTTACAGTATTTGGAACCTTTAATCTGAAGATTTTAATAGTACTCTGAAAAGTATTTACTAATTAACCTTCACTTTACTACTACCAGGACAAATCCCTGTAACCTTCCTTTTGGCTTAGATGAAAAATAAGAGAGAAAAAGGAAAGAAATAGTGTGATTTTTCTCTTTCATTTTCTATTTCATACCAGCTCACAATCAATAATGCACAGCATTAGCAGGAGGTGTAATACCTCGTTGTCATTCTCCACACGCACCAGTCTCACAGTGAAGCAATGTTTTAAACTCTACCTGGAGACTGGGGCTGAAGCTCAAACACTCATGGTACTCCTGTTAGTAAAGCAGTGAGGAACCAATGTAAGAATTGGGCAAACTGATTCTCCCTGAAGGCTCTGAGCTACAGAATAACGAAAAATGCCTCTTCAGAATAATACCACCCAGAAGAGGAGATGCTGAGCTCAGCATTTCATTGCTCCCAAGGAAATCACTACTGCTGGCATGGCAGGACTGGAGAACCTCTATGGCTCGATGGCAGCTTCATTGAGGCACATGAGAAGTGGTCTCAAACCTTTCAGGCTGTCCTGGTTTTGCTTATTGTTATTTTCCTTATGAACCTGATAAGGTCCTTGTTTTAGTTTCACTGGCAAATATTTACATTTTTTCAAGGTTCTGCCTGCATCTGTGCTTACAGGTTTTTTGTCTTCTCTCTGCACAAGAGAAAAGGGGGAAAGTGAGAGCCCAGGGACTCTCCGGGATAGGTGACCTAGGACAGATGATCTAGGTACAATCCAAGCTGACCAATAAAGATGTATTCTATCCCATAAACATCACATTCACCATAGACTGGGGAGACTGCAGGGGACGACCCCTTCACAACACTTCCTGCTTCCTCAACCCCTTCCTGCTTCTTCTTCGGCCCCTTTGATCCCTTTCCTTTGTGATGGTGGCCCGTATTTGTTCCTGAGGCTTACCTCTCCCGTCGTGTTGTTGTTGGTGTATGGGCAGCGAGTATAACTTTGATTGCTATATTATAGTTGTTCCTATTCTTGTTACAGTTAATTGGCATTATTATTATATAAGTTTGGGTTGTTTCAGTTATTAAACAGTCTTTATCTCAACTGATGAGTTCTTTTACTTGTACTCTCCCAGTTCTCTCCCCCATCCCACTGGAAAGTAGGATGGGCTTGAGTGAGTGAACTGAGTGTGTTTAGATGTTTGCCAGCTTAAACCACGACGCAGGCTGAGGAGGAAATTCACATCCCAAATCATCATCCTAAAAGAAGGACAAATGGGTGAATCAGATTTCTGGCACCATCATCCTCACCTTTACCTGTGGGACCAAGCAAAGTAAAGAGATTTGCAAGCAAACATGTCCTAATCAAAAGAGTGCCTTGTTTTGAACCTTGTGAAGCTGCTTTTTCCAATGGACTATGCCAGGAAACAAACACCACCACCTCCCCCCACCTCCCAGCCCCGAAAAAAAAACAAACCAACAACAAACAGTCAAAAAACCCAATCAAAAGACAAACAAAAACAAAAACAAAAAACCCCAACCATCCAGCCTGACTCAGCTATTCTGTGCTGTTAATCTAATAGCTTTGCTGAACTTTCTTAGTTACTTTCCAGTGTAACTTCTCTCACTCAAGGCAGGCTGAATTGACAGAAAGAAACTAAAATTCTGATTTTTCAGCACTCATGTCAGTCACTTTCAATAGCTATTGATTCCTTCCTTTTCCACATGAGCCACTGGCATGGGGGTCCAGGAAAGAACAAAGGAATTTAGGAGATTATCTGAGATATGATTCTTCCTTGTCAGAGATGGCAAAGGGGAAAGTCATCTTCAGCAATGAAGATGCTGACTGAAAATATCCACTGACAGTGAATCATAGGACTCATACTGATGACAGTGAGGATTAGGAAACAACACAGGTTGTACCCTGTACCCATGTACCCTGTTATATTGCAAAGTAAATAATGAAGTTGTTTGAGTTTCAAAAACAATTACAGGGAAGAGTAAAGGGAATTTTGTAAAAACCAAGCATAACCTGTCTGAAAAGCTTAAAGCAGCTTTAAGGTTTAATTGGCACCATCAAAATAGTAATTAGAACAACATATATGACTATGAACGCAAAATGTACATGTGCATGACAACTGCAATAATGTATTTCTGATTCTGAACTAAGAATAAAATTTCCTGGAAGAAGTAGTAATCCTCATCCTATTTATTTAACAATTGACTTAGATCACAATACTAACCTTAATAAAATTCTGTATTTGTTTATCAGTAATAGTTAAGACTGAGGGATACAAAAGAAGATTTCATTAATTTTATCATTCCCTACATATGACCACAAGAATAAAATACTTCATGTAATTTATTCACTCACCTATTGAATATTTTATTGACTTTCAGTTGTAGCTACCTGAAGAAAGCTCTTATTACAAGATCAGAAATTATATCCAAGTGCTATTTGTTTGCTTTTAAAACTGAAGCCTAAACAATTACCTAGCCATGCAATTTGGTCCCTGTTCTAAGGTTCAACATGCCTCCTTCCCCAAAGCCTGCCTCTAACCAGCATGGTCCCTAATCCCTGTCTTTGCTTTTGAGATGCATACCATGCTTTCATGGCTCCCCAGTTACACCTCCATCTCACTGCACCCTTTGCAGCACCTTGTACACTGCTCAAGTTCCACATTTCACACTGCAGTCTCTTCATTTAATTTCTGTGTATTTGCCAGTACAGACATGGTGGTTATTGACTTGAGTCCTACCACGTAGAAATTATTCTGATCTACCCTTGCCTGTCATCTTAGATTCATAGACTCACAGGGTGAAAAAGACACTTAAGATCATTGAGTTGAACCAGAAACCTAGCACTGCCAAGTCCGCCACTCAACCATGACCCTGCTTACCACATCTACATGTCTTTCAAATAGCTCCAGGGATGATGACTCCACCACTTCCCTGGGCAGCCTATTTTTCCCAATATCCAATCTAAACCTCCCCTAGCACAACTTGACACCATTTCCTCTTGTCCTATCTCTTGTTACTTGAGAGAAGAGACTGACACCCATCTCACTACAACCTCATTTCAGGTAGTCATAGAGAGTGATAAAGTCTCCCCTAAGACTCCTTTTCTCCAGGCGAAACAACCCCAGTTCCCTCAGCTGCTCCTCACAGGACTTGTTCTCCAGATCCTTCACCAACTTCACTGTTCTTCTCTGGACCCGCTCCAGCACCTCAAGGTCTTTTTTGTAGTGAGGGACCCAAAACCGAACACAGTATTCGAGGTGTGGCCTCACCAGTGCTGCGTACAGGGGAACAATCACTTCCCTAGTCCTGCTGGCCACACTATTTCTGATACAAGCCAGGATGCTGTGTACCTTCTTGGCCACCTGGGCACACCACTGGCTCACATTCAGCTGTTTGTCATCCAACACACCCAGGTCCTTCTCCTCTGGGCAGTTTTCCAGCCACTCTTCCCCACGTCTGCAGCACTGCAGGGGGTTGTTGTGACTCAAGTGCAGGACCTGGAATCTGGTCTTGTTTAATCTCATACAATTTGCTTCAGCCCATCTTGCACCCTCTCCACCTTCTCCTGCCACAGTGAGTGAGGTATTCCTCTGTCAACTTTACCCATGCATCCATAAAGATTAGAGAGGGGACTGATAGACAGAGTGATCACAGAAACCCAGCCTGCTTAGGAAATAAGGCCACAAAAACAAGGCTACAAAACAAGGTGAGGACAAACAGAACACATAAAGCTGAAGAACATAATTTAAGGCAACTGCATCATCAATATAAATTTACTCTGAAGACAGATTCACAGCTAGCTACTATTACAGAGAGCACAGTGTGACTGTATCAAAGGGAGATGCCATTAAGCCATCCTCATTAACAGTGCCTGCCAAGGACAGGTAGAGCGCGGCTCATCAGAACTGTGACTCGCATCACCCAGGAGCAGGACTGTAAGACCTGGAATGGTTCACTGCATAAAAAATATTTACCAGGACAGGACAGAGGTGACTTGGAATGTGTTAATGGGAGTGGAAGGCTGGCTGACTGTCTGATACCTGCAGTGGATGAGATTGGTCCCACACTCATCTCTGAGCAACAGCAGGATTTGCAGTGTCTTTCTGCTACAAGGGCTGCAACACACGCAGTGAGTCAGGAGCCCGTGCAGTCCCATGAGCAGACTGTTTCAAAACCATTTGGCATTTCACTCTGATGCCTCCCACCTGATCTAACTCGGCAATGCTTGTGACTCATTTAGGCTGCTAATCCAAGGAGACGCAGACTTTATCTCATGCATGTCTCTGTTACTCTGGTGCTTTGCATGGTTATCTTATGATGGATTTCAGTATGTTACCAGATGCTGCTGATTAGATCCGATCAGGTCATTTTCATACCCACCTTCATATCTCCAATTTTGCAAGGACACAGGTGTTTCTGTTTCCATTATCTGACCTATTCTACATCTTGAGTTGAAATTAGCCAGTCAGCTTGGAACTGACTTCCCTCACACACCATAGGAAGTATGCAAATCAGCATAGAGGGTGTGACCCCCATTTACAGCTTTATTTATAATCTCTGTATCACCTCTGCTCTGTTAACATGTTCATATCAAAACCACTGAACATACATATCGCATGATATTGGCACAAATTTTCCTATACTTCACTCAAATTGCAGTGCTCTCCCATTTTATATTAGTTTATTCCTGTCTGTTTTGATATCTGGAGTTACAGTAAGGAAATCTTGCAAGCAGAAAGATTCAGATAGAGTATGAGGCCCTCCATCAATACTGGATACGTCCTGTCAGCTTTTCTCTGTCTGCGAATTTTGCTAGTGTTTTTGAAGTTCGTGGTATTGGCACTTATTTTCCAGCATGAGTCAGTATCAACCTCTGCAATCCAGTACAGTCACATTGTCCTGGAGTAACAGGGAGAAGCAGACATGCCTACAGGAGTAAGGAATGATTCTACAACCCAATAAATACATTCTTCCATCCAATGTGGATTACCAGGCTGGACACATGCACTAAAATTGGACCACAACTACCTCACACATCTGTCTGGATCGCAATGTGGGCAGAATAAATGTAGCACTTTCTGCTCTGATCTGTGTAGACCTAGCTTAACATTCTATGCAAAACACTAAATGAGCCCAACTTATAGACCAAAAGAAACAAATATTTTCCTTTGGGAAAAAGCCTTTAGTCTCAGAATTTCCAAAATGTCTAAAAGCATTATGTTTTGAACTGAAAGTTATCATTTCTGTTTCTACTGTACAGATATTTTTGCTTTCTTTGCTAGAGTTTACTTTTAAGAGTCATACTGCAGATAACAGAGACAGGAAAACTACTAAGTTCATTGCTACAACCAGTCAATAATGGATGCTGCACAAGCTGATTTTCTTCTTACTCATCACAAACACCTGGGGTGTCTTATATTTGAAGTACAAGATATATGAGAACCCTCTGTCCTATTTTGAAAAATATCTGAGTCAAAATAGTGTGCTTTTACTGACACATATGTATTTCATAGAATCATAGAAAGGTTTGGGTTGAAATGGAGCTTAAAGATAATCTAGTTCAAGCCCCCTGCCATGGGCAGGGACACCTCCAACTGGACCAGGTTGTTCAAAGCCTCATTTAACCTGGCCTTGAACACTTCCAGGGAGGGGGCATCCATAACTTCTCTGAGACATCTGTTCCAGTGTCTCACCACCCTCATAGGAAATAATTTCTTCCTTATATCTAATGTAAATCTACCCTCTTTCAGTTTAAAGACATTACCCCTTGTCCTATCACTACGTGCCCTTGTAAAAAGTCCCTGTTCATCTTTCCTGCTGGCTCCCTTCAGGAACCGGAAGGCTGCAATAAGCTCTCCCTGGAGCCTTCTCTTCTCAAGGCTGAACAACCCCAACTCTCTCAGCCTGTTTTCACAGGGGAGGTGCTCCAGCCCTCTGACCATCTGGCCCTCCTCCGGACTCGCTCCAACAGGTCAATGTCCTCCTTATGCTGGAGGCGCCAGAGCTGGATGCAGTACTCCAGGTGGAGTCTCACGAGAGCAGAGCAGAGGGGCAGAATCACCTCCCTTGCCCTGCTGGTCACACTTCTTGTGATGCAGCCCAGGGTGTGGTTGGCCTTCTGGACTGTAAGTGCACACTGCCAGCTCATGTTGAGCTCCTCATCAACCAGCACCCCCAAGCCTTTCTCCTCAGTGCTGTTCTCAATCCATTCTTCACCCAGCCCGTACCTGTGCTTGGGATTGCCCTGACCCATGTGCAGGAACTTCATGTGGTTTGCACTGGCCCACCTCTCAAGCCTATCAAGGTCCCTCTGGATGGTATCCCTTCCCTTCAGTGTACTGATCACACAACACAGTTTGGAATTGACAGCAAACTTGCTGAAAGTGCACTCAATCGCACTGTTCATGTTTCTGACAAAGACTGTAAACAGCGCCAGACCCAATAGTGACCCCTGAGGAATGCCACCCATCACTGGTCTCCCCTTGGACATTGAGCCATTAACTGCAACTCTTTGCATACGACCATCTAGCATATTGTTTTATAGGAGACACTTAAACCTAACTTTAAAACCTCTTTTCTTTCTGACTTCTCTGTAAGTATTAACAGGACAGTTGACATAGAAAGAGTAACTACAGCCTAAGTATTTTTAAATGCTTGCTTCAGAACTAAGTACTACCTTTCTATCTCAAAACACCAGAGGTAAAATTTTAACTACCATAATAAAAGCTAAATACTTTACCATGTGAGATTGCACTTAAATATTTTCAGAATAAGCTCCCACTGTTCTTATATTGAAACAATCCATTATGAAAGAGATACTGCTCCCTAAGCATCTGGAAACAACTCTTTTCTTCTTGTTAATTAGAGCTAAGGTTTTAACAGATGCCCACATGCTCCTGGCAGGGACTCCATAATCTATAGTTTAAAGCATTTTGCACGATTAATTCATTGCCTTTTTCATGCTTATAACATGAAATACAAGTTTAAAGAACACAGGGAAATGATAGTTAAATGAAGAGTACAATTATTAGTCTCTGTTGTATTTGGTATTTGCAAGAATGCAATGTCCCATTGACGGGGTTAGTTAAAATCATAAAACACTTGTCTTCACCTTTAGCCTTGATGATCTTGTGATATTTATGTTCTCTTGTAACATAAACTTCTTTTGGCTGATCATGAGCAACCAACAGAGAAAATATGTTTTGGATTTGCACGACAGATATTGAAGTAATATACCAGAAGGTTGTGTGGAAGACAAAAAAGAAATATTATGTTATTTATGATCTCTCTCATGGCTGGCCAACTTTCCACTCTTATTGGAACATCTATTAGTATGTTTTCTCCTGAGGACACTTCTCTTAAATGTGTCCTCTCTTAATGTCTGTTTTCTCTGCTTTGAAATATTGAGTATATGCTAAATCTTTTTCCTTTTAAGTCACATAAATTTATTCTTCAAAGAACAACAAAAAAAAGAGAGTGGTAACAGGCATGCTATCTTTCTTGGAAAAAACTACTCTAAAACCTGATCTGTACTTTTGATGAAAGCAGATACTTTGTGGGCTCCTAGTGCACCTCTATACCGTGAACGAGTAACATACAGAGGCCTAGAAAGCAAAGAAAATATTTCCTTTTGTTGACAGTGAGATAAGAAGACTTCTCTTTTAGTTTGTGTCCTTCCAGGTTCAGTTTCCAGATCAGAATGGCTTAGCCCATACTGGATAAGATTGTTCTTGAATTTCCAGATCCATCGGGGGCCACTGTACCATCCTGGCAGCACAAAAGCTTTTAAATAAAGGTGACTATAACTTAAACCAGATTATTTTATAGTATTTAAGAATAGCACTAAGAAGCTGAACCTTGATCTCCAGCAACAGCTCCCATACCCTTCACACATGGAGAGTGTGACAAGCCACACATCTAAGTGTTTTGAAACACGTGTTAAACCTTTCTCAAGAGTAACATCTGGTGAGAGTGCAACATGCCCAAAGCAAGCATTATCAGCCACAAATAATTATTTGTTTAAAATTGAATACAAGCTGGATTTTGTTTGTATTCTTCCCCTTTGCTAGCAGAACCAGTCATACTATCCACTTTCTTATACAATTTAACCTCTCCTAAATGGTGTCCCATCTCTGCTCCCTTTTATCCAACTATTAAATCATTTAATATATATCTTTGTGTCTTACAGAGCATACTCACATTTTCAGAGTTAATCAATTGAATCCTATATTCACAGTTTAAGAATACTATTTTGCTGCTATTTGAAATAAATGAGCAATACATCATATAAATTTTACATTACTTAGAAATTTATATTCACTGCTGCACAAAAGACTGCAAAAAGTCAAGCCCCACACAGAGAGATTCCCAGCACGATTTCTGCTGCCACACAACAGATGGTGGCAGTCAGCGCATAGAGTGGTTGAAGAGCACAGAAACGAGCACTGCAGAAACAACCAGTCAAATTAGGAGCACACATAGGGAAGATGTATTGTTTTTCCTTTGTTTGGCTATTATTTCTAATTTACATTTATTTATACATTTTTGAAGTCTTCTTACAGATATTACTAAACACAGTTAAGGATGAAAGACTTCTAGATCTGATCTTGAGACTGGTTCTTTGCAGAAGCTAAATGCACTTGCTGTACAAAAGGGTTAAGTGTAGGGCTAGCATAAAACATTGAAGAAACTACCAAAAGCCGCACTATTACTGAACACAAGGTTTGAAGCGTGAACAGCCACCCTACTATTTACTGACAATTACAGAGACTGTAAAAATAGTTTAGCATCTTATAATGCTAACATGTTTACAGTGTTTTGCACAGTGTAAGTATAATGGACAAAGTGACAAAATAGCCAGAAATGTTGCCATGGTAAGTGTTACCAAATGCTGAAGAACACCAGAGAGAGTTATTCATGTTGGAACTACCATGGAAAGTTCAGCCAGGAAATGGCTTAAATTATTTACCCAGTGTAAGGCTGGACAAGAAACTGCAAACCTTGTAATTGTGTGTGGATAATATCTATAGACTCACTCTCTGTATGTGGTGAGTCCTTTCACACTTCTGTTGACTTCCATATGAACGGGGGGGGGGCCCCAGCACCTGGAGGAACTGCACTGCCATTGCCGTGAATCACCAATGAGCATTAGGACCTGTCTTAAGGGGCTCAATCTGATTTAACAGGACAACCCATATACACCTGAGAATTCTGGTCTGATTCAGTAAATAAGAGTTTCTAACAGAAGTTATCATAGTAGAAGTAAGAAACCTTTTACGGAAGAGGTTTACATAAACCAATACATGAGGCCTACAAAAAAAACCCAGTTGGCTATAAAGCAGTAGGACAACCGGTCCTTACACTGATTCAGGAATGTAAGGCTATGCTTCAAATAAAGCAATGCCTACTCTTTTTTTTTTCACTGACAAAATCAAATACAGTAGTAAGGATTTAGAAATCACTGATATTGATTAAACAGTTGTGGCAATTCTGAGCTATTATTATTATTCATTTCGTTCATAAATTTCAGTAGAGTTCTGCTGAGTCACACAAATGGAAAACCTCACCAATTGGGTGGATATATATGACTGGATTACTATACTGAGATAAAACATCCTGCTATGTTTCTACAACATAGCTTAGCTTATTGAATTGAATTCCTGGATTGTGCAATTCAGATATTCAGATAGAAGAAACAAAGACAGCAATATTACTTGGGATAGAGCACATGGGCTCAATCAGCTTTTCAGCTGGCCTGAAAAACCAACAGCGGAGACATCCCTCAAACTATGCCTGTGGAAGAGAGCACCACCTGGGCCTGTTCGAAAAAAAACATTTCTAGTGCTTTTATTTCTAGTGTAGGGGAAAGGGACCTGGGGGTCCTGGTGGACAGCAGGATGACCATGAGCCAGCACTGTGCCCTTGTGGCCAAGAAGGCCAATGGCATCCTGAGGTGTATCAGGAGGGGGGTGGTTAGTAGGTCGAGAGAGGGTCTCCTCCCCCTCTACTCTGCCCTGGTGAGACCGCATCTGGAATATTGTGTCCAGTTCTGGGCCCCTCAGTTCAAGAAGGACAGGGAACTGCTGGAGAGAGTCCAGCGTAGGGCCACAAAGATGATGAAGGGAGTGGAGCATCTCCCTTATGAGGAGCGGCTGAGGGAGCTGGGTCTCTTTAGTTTGCAGAAGAGGAGACTGAGGGGAGGCCTCATTCATGTTTATCAATATTTAAAGGGTGAGTGTCACGAGGATGGAGCCAGGCTCTTCTCGGTGACAAACAATGATAGGACAAGAGGTAATGGGCACAAGCTGGAACACAGGAGGTTCCACTTAAATTAGAGAAGAAACTTCTTCTCAGTGAGGGTGACAGAGCACTGGAACAGGCTGCCCAGAGAGGTTGTGGAGTCTCCTTCTCTGAAGACATTCAAAACCCGGCGGGACGCCTTCCTGTGCAACCTCATCTAGGTGTTCCTGCTCCGGCAGGGGGATTGGACTAGATGATCTTTTGAGGTCCCTTCCAATCCCTAACGTTCTGTGATTCTGTGATACCTATTCTAACTTTATTAGACATAGTCTTCTTTAAAAGGGATATATAACCCAAGTGAAGAAAAACAACATCTAAATGAATAGCCATTGATGCCAGACATTAATCTTGCATGCTTATGTATCTTTATCCTACTGAATGAGCCCTTACTGTAACAGTAATTTTGTATTTTAGTTCCAGTGAAAACCAAGGAAATGTGAATTGCCTGTGCAGTAAGTGGTGGCTCACCACCTGCTGGCTTTTTCAGAAGAAAATTTCACAGGTCATGCTACCTTCAGTACTTTTTTAATACAGAAATTCTCAAGGGAGCAAGACAAAACTAATTTTCAGTATAAAAAAGGAACATATTTTAAAAGAAGTCAGTCTGAGCAAGTTTCCCACAACCTGGGTTTCAGTTTCAACTCCAAGTTGGGCGGAAGTGTTGATCTCAAGGGCAGAAGGGTTCTACAGAGGGATCCTGGATCAGGACAGGCTGGATCGATGCACAGAGGCCAAGTGTATGACATTCAACAGGGCTAGGAGCCTGCTCCTGCACTTGGGTCACACCAAGCCTATGCAGCGCTGCAGACCTGGGGAAGAGAGGTTGGAAAGCTGCCAGGCAGAAGAGGACCTGGGGGTGTTGACTGACAGCCAGCTGAACATGAGCCAGCAATGTGCCCAGGTGGCCAAGAAGGCCAACAGCATCCTAGCCTGTATCAGAAATAGTGTGACCTGCAGGACCAGGGAAGTGATTGTGACCCTGGTCTCAGCTGGTCTGAGCCAGTCCTAGCCAGTTTTAGGTGGTTCTAGCAGTCCCAGACAGTCCTAATAGTTCTAGGTGGTCCCAGCAAGCAACACAATCTGTCCTATATCACCCAAAGAGTCAACCAGTCAGAGGGGAACACAGCATCTCTGCTCAGATGTTGTGAGAAAAGGTCCCCACAAAGGGCACCCAGCAGAACAGAGGAGATGAGTAAGAAGGAAGGAGAGGTAGAAAGAAATGATCCCCTGAGCCCACCCTTCTGCACACCTGAAAGGCTTGAGTGTGCCCTACAGTGGTAGCAGCAAGGGGAGTAGAGGCCAGAACACCAGAAAGGTGTCCAGGCTGGAGCTGGGCCTAAAGAGAGGGGAAGAAAGGTGTCTTCTCCTAGTGTTTGTTTAATTGGCTTCTTCGTTTCTCAATGCCCAAGTCAGTAATTATGTTAATTGGCAAGAAATTAAGCGAAATTCCCTGAGTCAAGAATGCTTTTCCAGGATGCACCATAATTTTGAAGGATTAAAGTTTTATCTTTATTATTTGGATATTGTGTATCTTTTGAAGCTATGCTATCCTTTAAAACATTGTTATATATTTTAAGTGATTCACAGTATCTCCTAATGGGGTATATTATGTAACATCAATATACAAATCTACACATTAATGGATGAGCATCACTCTTGGATACATATAGTCATACACGGCAAACTTCATACACTATTTATTTATCCATATATACAACTAACATACTTGTTATATTGTATGATCACATGAGGGGAATCTTCATCGTCACCCTGACAACGTACATGTGTAGTGTTTGATATGGAAACCTCCTTATTTCCCTTTGATCTACCTATTAATTTTGTCCGTTCCCATTCCTTTAAAAGGAGTGACAGTCTGGTGGCATCCCCGTAGCAGAAGCTCCACATTTCTTTGAGAAATGCAGCAGCCTCAGTTACTGCGCGGTGGAGACAGGGAAAGGCACAGAGAGACAGAGCACACCTGGATCCTGCAGCTCACAAACGTTCTGAATGATTGCTAAGAGCAGCAAAGGGCTATGAGCAGACCAAGAGGAGACACTGCCAAGGACCAACAGGCACTGTCAGAATATGTAGGAGCACAGCAGCGAGGAGATGACTGAAAGCAAAGATCATCCTGGGAGGACACAGGGAGAAAAAGTTCACTGATTTATAAATTCTGTTGTATTTCCATTCTGCTTCATCTGGCCACTTGGAGTTTTCTATAGCTTTCATTAATTATTCCAGCTGATAGACTAAAAGAACATGGCTTTTTGAACTTCAAAGCCATTTGGATCCTCTTTGGAAAGCTCTTTATAAGGAAAGGGTTCAGGCTGCACTACCCCAAAGCTCCGGCATTTTTGGGCTCTCTCACAGCTCTCAGTTCTCAATGAAAGCTTAATAGAAAGTACACTTTACCACGAGGAACATAATGTCTTTTACAAACTATAGAATAGAGCCATTGACAAGTACAACATAAAGGGCTCGCTTGAGCATGTCTTGTATCTCCTACAGGTCTGATTTACTCAGCTATGTGATTCTCCATTCATGTCACTACTCTCAAAGAGGAAAGAGGTGCAGTAGTTCCTGTGATACGAAAAGTCCAGGCAAAGAAAGCAAAGCAGGTGTCAGCAGTAAACTGACTGTGAAGCACTGAAGCTGGACTCCAAGCTGGGATAAGTAATAACACACTCCCTTAAAATACAGATACCTGTAATTGTGCCAGCAATCTGTGCCATTGCACAGCTAGAACTGCACTTTAGTGCCTTAGATGCAGCTTTCTGGTATGAATCGGCATTTACAGTATTTGGCCTTTACATACACACTTTTCATTGGGAGGGAAGTCAACCTGAAACCATTTGAAGTGTACCCAATAAAGGCTGTCATAGCTAGCATTAATTTCCAAACATATACTTTAAAAAAACCAATTTTCTAAAGAATATTCCTATGATCAAAGAGTTCAGGTTTCTCATCGGTTCTAAATGTTATGGATTATCACAATAAATCTTAGAAAATCAAATTACTGTGCTGCTAACTTGACATCCCTTCTTACTGTCTGCCAGCATAAAATGTCCTGCAGATAAAAAGCCCGATCTGAGAAGAATGCTGCAGCATGCTAGCAGAGGTAACAGCAAATAGCAAAGAAAATTATCTTTTCCGAGACAAATTCTCTTGATCTCAGTCATGAGTTCTCATTCCCTGACATATTAATGCTGTAGAAAATAGAAAATTTGGTCCAATGTTTTAAAGATAGCTTTTAAAAAAGGAAAACAAAGCAATTTCCTACTACAGGGGTTTGAGATTTTTGAAGCAGATATACATATACTTCTTTTGTTAAGGAAAATGTGGAGTCCTTTTAAGGACTTAAGTTCCTTTTAAGGAAAATAAGTCCTCCTGTTCAAAAAAGAATTAAAATCATTTGAATAAGGAAAGATTCTCTATGAAAACTAAAAAGTATATTTAGATTAATGAATATTAAAAAACATTCAAACCGTATGATACTATGAATTGGTAACTGACATATTAGTAGACCAAATAAAATAGGCTGAATTAGTCAGTATTCTGACTTTACTGATAAGAAACTTCTCATTTAATTTCAAAACTTTGGAGAGCTTTTTCGCAAAAATATTTAGTGTTTATTCTTCTCCAGTGGCTGTGCAATTTGGGAATGAAATTGATAAAAACTGACTCAAAGCCTTTTATAGATTTCTAGAATTCTCTCAGGAAAACTGAACAGGTACTGAAAGGTTATACACTGTGGAATGAACAGGAATTAACTCTGCCTCTAAATGTACAAAGTCATTTAGAGCAAGGTACAAAGTGGCATTCAATTCCATTCACCTACAGGAAGACAGATTTCTTCACAGCTCCTGGTGCCATTACCTTTCTACAGCAGGAGCAGTGGTGGTAGCTATTGAGATCCCAAACCATATGGTAAAAAAAAGTTAATTTCTACAAAAGGCCAGTATTCTATACTGTTATAGTACCATAAAGAGGTAGATAGCCTTCTGAGACTAATTTTTCTACTCCTGTAACACTTATGTTTTTCTTAAAGAATAAATATTGCTTCAAGAGATGACAGCAAAGGTGGCAAAGTTTTCATTTATTGTTTGTGGTTCTGTTGGCTGTGAATGTGGTCTGAATTGGTAGCTCTGCAAAATGACTGACAAACTGTTTTTCTGAGTTGACCGTGGATGTATAAAGCAATTGATCTTTTAAAGTATAAAGTTAAACTAATGAAAGATATTTCTTCCCACTTTTCTTTAGTAATCTGTCTAGATTTTCTCATACCAGTCTACCCACACTACATTAACAACAACAAAGGTTTTGCCCCTACACCACATATTTTAATTCCTAAACAATGAAACACATCACATTTTATTAGACAGGAAAACCATAAAGCGAAATGCCCTTTTCTACCCAAATGTATAAGCTTTCAGTGCAATAGACAGCATAAGGCTTTAAGATTTTGCCTGTTTGTCCAAAAAGTTATAGAGAATGTATTCTGCTTGTTCATTACAAACTCTCTAAGCATCGGTACCAATGATATGGATCACATACGAAGAGCTGTGGATGTATGGTTTTTCAGAAGGTCAAGATGCACTTTGCTTAGCAAAATTCTGAATGGGAAACCTGAAGTATTTCTGAATATTTCAGGAGTCTTTTTGAGAAATGCAATGTCCTCAAGCAGCTGTGTGGCTATCAATTGCTACCATAAGAAAACTACATTGTAATACCATATGGCTTTTACAAAGCTCCTTTAACAGGTGAATATGTCAAAGTAACGTATAATGTAATTTTAAACAATTACAAATCCTTCAAGCATACCAAACAAGAAAAAATTAAATCATGTTGTATTGAAGGGAGATTACCTTTAGATGGGTACTGAAATTTTTCAACTCTTCAGTGAAAGTCTGTGATGCAGAATGGCAGGTTCAAAAATAATACAGTCCTTGACATCAGGAAGTGTCTTTAGAAATTACAAATGGTACTTACTGTCTATTTTATATACTTACCCAGCACCTGCAGCTGTATTATCTGGGTTCTTCCCAGTCCCATTTACATGTAGGAGAAAAGTATAGAGAGACTAAGACCAGTGTCACATAGACCATGGCACTTAGGATCAAATTCAGGACCTCATATTCTAAGGGCCAGCACCTTGACCATCAAGATGTTGATGCTCACAAAGGCCCTCGCATTCAGTTAGAATCAGGTTCGTTTTCTGGTCTGAATTCTGCAAATGACTATCTGGTGGAAAACCATGTTTCTGCACAGAGCCCGAGAGACTGGACAAATTCCTCTGGAGAACCTTGCTTAGAGTACAAATGCAAAGCTATTTGAAACTCTGCTTATGGGTGGCTATGTCTTCTAGATGAAATGGACAGTGCTGTGTGGTAAGTTGTACCGGTTGTTACACGCCTGAAGTGTGTCACTTCTTCTCATAAGGATAATCTAACAGAGATGGGTGTGAACAAGAGAAATCTTGAGAAAACTTTGAAGGCAAGTGAAGATAATACATGAACAGTTTCATATTGCAGTGCTTTTGCTTCAAAAGCATGGGTAAATTCCATGTCTCCTAAACTGTATATGCATTATTTTTGAAGCTGCATTCTCACAATACGTTGTGGTTTTGATACCATAACTTATAATGCTATGCAGTCCATGTTGACATATTGTCTTGTTCACAAAAAATATTTTGTGGAGCTCATACTATGAATCATGCTAATTCTACCATTTGCTGCCATTACATTTTCATAATTTAATAGATTATGCCAAAAATGTATTTCTAATGGTATCTGGTTTTGAATAGCTACTCTAGTTCTGAAGGTGATAGCAAGTAAATTTAATTCCATTAAAATTGATGGAAAGGTGTGAAAACTGATCTAACAGATTTGCAGCTAATTTTACCTTTTTCTTACTTCTAAATTTATCAACGTAATCTTAAAAATGAAAACTTCTTGGTTTCTAATGTGATGATATGTTCCTCATCGCTACCGCACCAAGACTACAGTCACTTATTTCCAAAGTTGGAGTTTCCTTTCCTGTTATGATGCCATCCATTAAATATATGTGGTGATTCTTCAGTTTTCACACAGACAAAACTCAAAAGAATTTATTAGATCTTCAGTTTATTAGGTTTCACTTTCTGCTTTTCTCCATGAAGTTAATCAGTATAAGCCACAGCTAGAACAGGTTGAAAAAGATGTAACTGTCATTCCTGGAAAAAGAGTTAGAAAGAGACCAAAGACCCAGGTAATAAGAGCTGATATAACTAAATGAAGTTTATGGTAAAACAGTGCAATTCATGTGAAGAGCATGTTTTACTGTACACTTGCTATAAAAGTCAAATAAGGGAGCAAAGGGACTATTCTGACTGAAGATGAAGTGTGCAGGCTGCTCTTTAACCTTCTTATACATCTCTCACAAAGAAACTCGAAACTATCTGAACCACTGTCAAGATTAAGATTTTGTCTGAAAGTCTTCCCCTATGTTAATAGCTACGGAGATACTTAAACTCTAAAGACTTTTTTCCTAACACTAGGTCTACAGAGTAGTTATTAGAAGAGTTAAATGGACTCTTCCAGTTTTTCAACAGCTACAGGAATTGCTGGCTACCCAGAAAAAGAGTGATCAATAAATGAAAGTATTAATACAAAAGTTTTCATTGTCTTGTACCCTTTCCTTTTAGAGTATTCTTGATTAATTTGGTGAACTTTTGTCTTCTTCTCAAAAAATAAATAATGAAACTGTGGTAAATAAATAAATGCTGATAATAGAAAACATTATGGTATTTTTTGCTTTTACTAATTACGCAAAAAATTTTGAAACTAAAGATCCAAATAAACTGTAACAATGTAAACAAAGGATTCCATTGGAACCAAACAAATTTTCCGAATTAAAATATGTCAGAAAGCTATATCACCACTCCAATTTTTAGATATTTTATACTGATGTTTTATTAGGCCTTAGAAATAAATACTTTTTATGGCATTAAAGCATTATAATTATTGTTCCTATCCAGACAGGTGCTGAAGGCCCATTCTGTTTCCAAAATTAACTTGGTTGATAGGCAAAATGATTCTGTCTGTGTAAGTGTGTATGTAGTAATAATAACAATGCAGAAGGGAGCTCTAGAAAGTTATTAGGAAAAGAAGATTTATAAATAAGCTGCTAAAGTTTCCCCAATACATTTAATGTGAAGCCAGAACCTGGGCCTCCTGAATGTCTGATATGCACACAGACCCAAACCAGAATCTCCTTTTTTGAAAATTTTCAGGCATTGGAAAATTCATACTCAGAACAAAGCAAATCTGTAAAGTGTGATTGTAAATTGTGTACTGCAAAGTACTATTTTCCTAGTAGCTGGTCAAACTCGCTAGTGTTTGGAGTCCCTTATCTATTCAGGATGATAGATGTTCCTGCTACATCACACCTTAAATTCAATAAAATAAGCATTGGAAAAACAGCAGCAAGGAGTAAGTTTTCACAAAAAAAACCCCAAAAGCACCAAAAAAAACCCCAACCAAACAAACATAAAACAAAACAAAACAAAACAAAGACAGACCGCCACCACAAAAACCAATAATGAATTAGATTCCCTCCTGTTTCAGTGAGCTATAATTTGACAAATGGACTCCAATGATACCCCTGGGAGGAAAAAGACAGCATGGACACAGGGATTTGCCCTTCATTGCTTTGGTGCAGGATGATGCAAGGGGAGTTGCGAAGGTGCTCCCTGTTCTGTGTATTGCCTGAATGGAAGACTCAAGTCAAGAGTCCTTTCAATCTGGCTTCCTTCAGGGGTACTACATTCATTTACACAGAAGATGACTCCTGAGACTGCATAATGTGCTAACATGAATAATTTTTTCCCTCCCTGTGTAAGATCTGATGGCATTATTATCAACTGATCTTCTCCAATCTTTTTACAGGTGGTAAATAGAAGCAAAAGGTGGACTTTTACAGCAAATTAAATATTGCACTGAAAAGTATTTTGACAATGCATGAATACATATATTTTTATGTCAGCCAATCTTGTAAGGAAAGAAGGAAGGAAAATGCTTCAGTTTTCCTCACATTATCTGACCCTAATGAATTGGCTTTATGTCATGACCAACATAATAGTTTGGGTGCCTACACAGCATATATCTTTATATTTTCCTTTCAACTTTTTTCCAAGCCTCTCTCAAAAACAGTAGGAAGTCGACTCGGTGCAAGACAAATAATCAATTGAGGAAAACTTTTCAGGTGACTTGCCACTTCTCAGCAACTGATGAGTTTTCTACTGAAATTATTGATCTCCTAAACTGATTGATATATAGTCATAGAATCGTTTACATTGGAAAAGACCTTTAAGATCATCCACTCCAAACACATACCTAACACTGCCAAGTCGACCAACTAAACTAAATGCCCCTTAGTGCCACATCTACGACTACATCTAAATATCTGCAGGGATGGTGACTCCACCACTTCCCTGGGCAGCTTGTTCCAACGCTTGATACCCTTTCAGTGGAGAAATTTTTCCTAATATCCAACCTAAACCTCCCCTGGTGCAACTTGAGACCGTTTTCTCTTTTCCTATAGCTTGTTACCTGGGAAAAGAAATGGACACATGCCCTCTTTTACCAAGAAAAGAGCTAATAAATAGTCACATTAAGGTATTATAGTGAAGCCTTCAGTTGGAAATACTATATCTATATTTTAAATAATGTCAGAATAAGTCTACAATTCTAAAGTAACAAGTAAATGGGATATGTGGCTAATTTAGGTTTGTCTTAATTGTGCTTCCTACGTAATCTAAGTATAACTAGTTCTGTGCACAACACTAACTGTACTTCAGCAGGTCAGAATTCCCATTGATTTAAGTAGGAAGGAAAAAAGATCTATAATTTGCTAAAGTTACAGCACTCAATTTACTGATAATGATTTTGTTCTCAGTTTAGGAGTCAAACTGGTTTTTTGTCTACTAAGTTCTACAAGATAACAATATCCACTTTACACCAAAATATTAAGTGTCTCATATCTAACTGTACTCCCACCACATAATCAATGGATTATTTCCCAGTGCTTCATAGTGAGGGTAACTTACAGCCTTCTAAAGACTCACTTACTTTTCTTTGAGATTAAATTCACCTATATCATGATAGATCCAGTTGCCATTGGGAACCAAAACATTTCTCCAATATTAAAAAAAAATAAATTCAGTCTCTACAAACTTGCTTTATTTCAGATTGTTCAGACTGTTTGTGAGAAGGTTTTTAGTATCATATTATATTTTATCTCCTAACAAAATATGTACTTTTTTCTGACCATTTTGTTCCTCCAAGATGAATATAAGTGCAAAAGTAAGGTTCCATTTCCAAGCTGTACAGGATCTCTCTACCATTTACTACTTTTCAGTCTGCTATATAATGCTTGTTTTGGTCATAAACTACCTTCACATAGATATGAAAGACTATTCCTATCTTTACTGTGTCTTCAAGCCTCTTTTCATTACCCATTTTGTATTACTTTTTCTTTTATATTATAATTTACTGTTATATATTTGTTAGTCTGATAACAGGCTTGATGATACACCATTAATAAAAGAGATAATATATGTAACTTTATATCTATATATAATATAGGTATTTCATTCCAAAACAAGTACTTAAGTGCATAATCTACTAATAAATGCAGTTCAAGTATTAAGATGCAATTATGCCTATGGCACAAAAATTATGAATATAACAAACATAACCCTCCCATTAAAAAAAATAAAAGGGCAGTATTATTTTTTAAGTTGTTTGAGCCTCCAGGACTTTGTTTTTGAAGGTGTAATTTTTACAGCATCATAAAGTTAAGTTTCTTCAGCATTCTTGCAATATTCTGATTATTAACACTGGCAATTTTCTTCTGAATTCTAGACTCCTTTCTCTTGCAGTCTCCGAAATTTGCTATTTTCCTTCTGCATTTCTGTCATTTAAATACATGAGTATGATTTGCTTTCCAATTAGCAAAGCATTTACTGAGCTTTCACAGTCAATATTCTGTGATGGCAGAACCAGCTCCTAAAGAACTAAAAAGTTGAGACCACAGCCTGCTATTTAAATAAGTCATGAGAAAGAGTAAAATATATAAACAGCAGCTAGCTTAACAGTTTTGAATACATATTGGAAACAATTTTGTTGGAACTGGTAAGGGAGAACTAAGCAAAGCTTAATTCCATTAGAGTCAGTCAATATGAATGTATAATAGGAATGTCTTGCATAACTAAGTTGATGGAACCCTTTGAAGATAATGCTGCTGTGATAGATAAGAGTGTGACGTGGATAGTATGCATTTTTCAAGAAGTATTTGATAAGCTACATGTCAAAGATAATTGGTTATTGTAAGGAAACCTGACACAGAATATAACAAATTTTAGGGAACTGGAAAGCACATATTGTCATTAATACACAAAAAAATTGTCTTGGTAACCATAAACTACAAGACAAATTGAAGACTATTGGTAGCACAGACGTCACACTGGACGTGTGACTACACAAGAGCACCAATCTATGGAAGTGAATACAGTGACATTCTGCTACACTTAGAGATATGGGTACATATTTCCCAAAATTTTAGTCAAAAAAGGCATCCTCTCCTGGACCATTATTGTGAGTAAGACCGAATTCATCTTTTCACCTTTATGCCAGTTTCTTCTAAGAAAAGTAATGTATGTGGAGGTGTAACAATGTGCCTCTATTTTTTTAAATTGGAGGTAAAAGGTCACTTGTCTACTGACATTTTTTATTTCCTCTTTTTTTGTTGGTTTTTTTTTTTCTTTTTTTTGCCTCCTTTTGAGGGAGCTAAGATTAATTTAAGATTATTAGGAAGCCATACCTAGCAGTGGAATTTATTTGACTTTAGAATAATCTCTATATCAAATTCTAGAAGTCTTTAAATACCTTTGCATAAACTGTATGAAGCATTATGAAAACACACCAGGGTGACAATTCCTGCAGTACAGTGAGAGAGATTAGATGGTTTAAGTGCTCTCTGAGCTGTGAATGATGAGATTCACAGCTGGTCTATGTCCTTTGAAATCAAGTCTCCCTAATCTCTGAAGCTCCACCACTGGTCAGCTCGTATCTTCATATTCTCAGCATATACTTTGCTTTGAGACTGATGAGTCTATCATTCTTTCAGAGCAAATATATGCAATTCTGCAGGGTCAGTTCAGTATTCAGGAAGTTTCATCAACATTTTGTAATTATTGCTGGAATTGTTACAATTCTGTTTAGGAATGATAAGTAATAAAAATGCAATTTATTCATAAACATTAGAAACCCTAAACATAGCCTTTGAGCTTTTGATGAACATTGGAAAGCTAATAGTTATTCTTCACTTAAACTCATATGACAAGTTTTTACATCTCACCTCTGAAATGGTTTCATAATGAGCTCTCAGTAACGACAGACTCCACTGATTTACAGTCTGCAACATCCATTGACTGACTGAACCCATGATGCTGAAGCAATTGTTTTCCCAGTAGCATCCATGCTTACACAGCATATGCAGCTTTGGTTTGATTTTATTTAAAACCTTATTCTGAATTCTTTTGCCTACTTTCCATATGTCTATATTTTTACAAGAAATCTGGAAGCACTGAACCTAAGTGCTTATTTTATCTACCAGTCCTATTAATCAGCCCTCTACTACATGCTTGCAATCGCTCTTGGATATACTTGTTTTATGTCTACCATAGAAAACTTCTTTATCTGAAGTTGTTTTGAAGTTGTTTTAAAGAGTATTTTACACTGATGTTATTTTAAAGCTATACACTGATTATGCCAATAGTTCTAGTCCAGTGCTGATAAGACTGGAAGAAAAGATGATGCATGTCAGGACTAAAAGTTGTTCACTAACCATTATAATCCAGTGGTCTGGAGTTGCAAGCCTGGACTTGTCTTCTACTGCCATTTTTGCACCAATATAGAGTAAAAGTTCAAATGTGTAGACCAGCAAAGACATGCCTAAACTGTTGAGAGAGCATGAAAAGAATGAACTCTTCATCTGATGCTAAAAACAGTTTTGCTAGCTTTGACAGCTTCTACTGTTCTTTCAAGTTTGTGCAACATGACTGTTCTGGGGATCTCGAATTTGAAGCATCTGCTTTTTAGCAAAATATGATAAAAAGCGCTTGAAAAAAAAATTAACATGCTGAAGCTTCCCACGCACAAATAATTCTTATTATCTTTACGGCTAGAATGAGCCCTTCTTTTGTTTCTACAGATATTTTTATATAGCAAAAGTCCACCTGTAAAGGAGAAAGTGGGAAATGTTCACCTAAGAGAAAACTGGCTTTGCAGTTCAGGAAAAAAATGAAAGATATTAATGGAGGTATGGAAGCAAAATGTGGTTTACTATTACAGACTTAAAACATACTGTATAACAAACTAAAAAGACCTGTCTAGTTGGGAAAACCATAACTAAAAAACCATGTAGAGATATTCCTCAGAAAATCAGGAAAGGAATACGGTTTTTTTTTTCAGTTTATTCTCTTAACCCACCTACTTTACCAAAGTTCAAAAGTTTCAGTAAGACACAAGTTAGCCCAGAATGAACAAGAGAAATTCTAGTCTATAGAAATGAGGCTTGATATGATCTCCCAGTTCTTGCCATTGTGCCCTTGGGTCCTCAGCACAGTATTCAGCATTTATTTTGACAAGAGAACATTTAACTTCCAGGCCTTTTGTATTTAATTGCATTCATAGGTGCTACCATATGAGTATGCAAAACTTATAGGATGTACCCATCACAGACTGTTGCTCAGCAGTTCCTCAGACGGACTCACAAAAATGTGTTCCCACACAAAAGCAAGCAATTCAAACTTATATTTTAGTAGATGTATTCATAGAATTCAATTCTGATTATTTGATCTAATTCAATCATTTTAGATGCTTGGCTTTGTAAATCAGCTCAAAATACATTTTGCTGCCATTTTTCAGCATAGATATATATTAATATAGGTTTGAATCAGAAAACAAGCTTTTCAGAATGGATGTGAATGAGTCAGAATACATCTGACATGAATACATGTACACCTGCAAAGATAAGTAGACAAAAACATAACAAACTTTCCTTGTGATTTCATTTATATTATCCAAATTATTTATCAGTCAAAAAAGACATTCATGAAAGGGACTCCAATTATACTCACTGGCAGTAGCACAGTGACACAAAAATTATGTTCAGGAAAACAGGATGAACACAATTATGAACCATAACTTGTGCAGTGTAGTAAAAAAGAGAAATTAAAGATTGAAAAAACTTTATCCCTAAAAATCAAGCTAAAAAAATACCTGTAGAGAAAAAGAGTGCCTCATCTTCCCTTACTTGTTTTATAAAGAATTAATTGTTACACAAGAAAAAGAAACTTTATCATTTGTTGTGGTAATGGAATTGCAACAACAGATAAATCTTAAAACCTTAAACCACTTTAGTTTCCAGAGATCTCTGCTTACTAATAGCCTCGCATATCTTTGCCACTCTAAATTGCTGTCAAACAGAGCAGAACGCTAACTTTCCTTACACCTGAGTTTAGGACACTGTTAACATTTGGTGGAATTACAACCACATGGACAGACGTTTTTGTAGTTAAAATTGCACAACTCATCCTCACCTTTCTATTCATAAAGTATTGTAGAGTGACATTAGTATTTCTGTTAATGCAGCTATCAAGAATCTTGGTTTCCTACAGAATTTAAATTCTTTCCACCTAACCCTGAGCATTTCCTTAAGATGGAAGCTGGAAATATTCCCTCCCTCTACAGCCACAGGTGAGATATAGAGGTAAACCTCTCTTACATACAGTAATGGGAGGTTGCAGAAACCATCTACACTTTTATACTCACAGATCACTGGATTCTGATATAATGGCTGCAAGCCATCCATATATGTGAAGTATCATTCAGCACTACTCTGATGAAAACACTGGCAGCTGCTGAAACGCTCACAGCAATGAAAGAAACCATGCTGGATATTTATCCTTTGCACTATAGATATCCCTGTAGAATGACCTAAGCTTGTGAATTACAGTAACAAAAACTGTTGGCTGTTTTTCATAATAGATGGTGGAGAAAGAGGTTATTGTTGAGAATAATAAATGTGATTTTGAATAGATTTCCCCAGTAAAACATGTATTATGAACAGGCACCAGAGGACAGTCAAAATCGTCACTGATTTATAGGCATTAACATTGGGTAAATAATGCGCTGTGGTTGCCTTCATGCTTTGCTCTAAATATCAGCCTGGATCATGATGGTGATAACTTCCTGGGTCAGGAGCCACACCTGAAGGCTTTTGCCTTGGGTCTTCATCTTCCATAGCCACTTCCAAGAAAGAATGAGCACCCGAGCTTCTTGCAGTAAGGTTTATTACTGACCAAAGTATGGTGATATAGGCAATTGCTATGGCTCTAACAAAGCTGCTGAGACTATCCAGGTCCTAAATTATTCTGAAACAAAGAAGAAATACCTCTGCAGTCCAGAATTACACAGTACTTGATTTCCAGACTTACAGGTTACTTGGTTTAAAATGGCACTGAATTGAATTGAGTGACCTGGACCCATTGAACTTGTTCAGAGAGCACTTGGAAAGTGAAGGATTTGTTTGACCTCTCTTTTTGAAAGCACTGCGAGGTAAGCAAAACATCAAGTTCAGATTTTTCCTCATATCCACTTTCTACTAATTCCAGTCTGTTCTTTTTTTTCAGAGACTGTTGATCTAGATTTAAATAACAGTAACAGCAATAATGATAATTTTATTTCTTACATGTTCCTCTGTTTCTTTTGTAAGTAACATGGTTGTCTACAGTTTACAGATTAATAACTATCCCTCTGTTACACTCTTCTCAATGGTATCAAGTGACAGCACAAGAGGCAATGGACACAAATTGAAATACAGTAAATTCCACTTAAAAATAAGAAAAAACCTTTTCCCTGTGAGGCAGGTCAAACACTGGAGTATGTTGCCCAGAGAGGTTGTAGAGTCCCTGTCCTTGGAGATACACAAAACCCAACTGACATGGACAGTGTCATGGGCAACCCACTCGGGACCCTGCATCAAGCAGGTAGGCTTTGACATGAAAATCTCCAAGAATACCTTCCAAACTCAACTATTTCTGTGATTCTATGAAATAATTCCACTTTAAAGCATCTTCTGAACAAGCAGTCTCACCATAAAAGCTCAAATCATGATTGTGTTCCCAGAAGAGAACTGAACAGTGAGAGGCTCAAAGACACCTTTCATATTGGGGGTCCGTACAGTATTTCTTGCCTGATAATCTTAAACTTTATTCTATGCCAAAGCTGTTTGCATTCACAAGGCAGCTTTCTGAGACAAATGTTGGCATGGAAAAAAAATGTTACAGTCTAGGCAATTTCTTTAAATAAGGATGGTAATAACATAGCAAGCTTACATCCACTACCTATTTTCTTTTAAAGATGGTTATTAACTGAAGATTCAGTCTACCTTTTTTACCTTGGCTAATCCTTCTCTCACTGAATGCCACTCTGGAGTGAGGTAATTGGCCAGTGTTGAAATAACCCACTTTTGTACATAGGGTGTAAAGGTCACTGCATGGTCAGAAAGGTATTTCAGTACTGTGTTATTCCATTCATAGAAGCCTAAAATAAAAGCGCATAAGCCGTTTTCCATCAAAATATTTTTCTCCTGCTTCACTACACAATTTACCTTTGCAGAAGCAGTTTGCAGTTTCTTCTGGCCTACCTAAATGCTTAGGTACACTGAAGGGGAAGGAAACTGTCCCAAAAGTCAGCTCTTTCATTATTCTAGGCAACCAATACTGCTTCACTGATTCAAACCAAGGGCGGATTCCTTCTTCTACCCATATCTGAGCACAGATGCCATAAGAAAATTAAGAGGCAGAACTTCTTTCAGATTCATCCTTTCCTTGCCCATTAGTTTAGCTTACAGTGACAATCACTTTCCTGCCAATGTATAGCTCATGAGAGCTCATGAGAGCACTGAGTATAAGAATGATTCTCTTCCTTACATCTTGAATGGGCATATTGGTCATTTAATATTGATAGGTAAGCTAGAAACACAAAAAATAACAGTACCTTTCCTGAAAACCTGGAAGTCAGTGTATATCTAAATGTTTAATCCCTCTTGGATACACAAAAGCTATTATTTAAAACACTCGCTATTTCATCTGCTGAGAAAATTGGCAAAACTTGTCTCAAATTTTGTGCTAAAGCTTCTTCATTGACTTAAGAAACATTTATTCTGTAAAAATAAAAATTATTAGTAGCCTTCTAATAGATAGTAAACAGTTTTCAGCACTTCTTGCTTCCCCTTCTACTATAACTTCACATTCCATCACGGAAAAAGAAAAAGTCCTACAGCCAGGAAGCAAAACAGACGCAACAGTGGAACACGTTGTGCTTGAGCACTGCCAGAACAGGGAACCATGTGTGAGATTTGCATTGAACAACACCTCTGAATGTGCAAGGACAAGAAGAAAAATCTAATGAAGACTGGACACTTCTAATCACAGAATCACAGAATATTAGGAGTCGGAAGGGACCTTGAAACATCATCCAGTCCAACCCCTCTCCCAGAGCAGGATCACCCAGACTAGGTCACACAGGAACACATCCAGGAAGGTTTTGAATGTCTCCAGAGAAGGAGCAGAGAAGGCAGCCTGTTCCAGTGCTCTGTAACCCTT
>NW_010165928.1:0-23837 GCF_000695765.1 Mesitornis unicolor | reverse complement strand
CGGAAAGAGGAGGGAACAGTACTGATCTCTGGACCTCCAGGGTCCTACAGGCACCACCTGTCCTTCCTTTTCAGGCTGGTAACCCTTAAACCATAACAGTTGTCCCAATCCTATTTGGACTGAAGGAGTAGTACTTCACATTGCTTATCCAACAATTCAGAAGACAGAGCACTAGCTCAGTTTAAAATAAACAAGGGTTAATTTTTTTAACTAATACTTGAACCCACCTTACCCACCTCATCCAAATGCATCTCACCATGTCTTGATCTTCTTTGTGTGTAGACAGGTTAGGTTAGTGGCTGTAATTTTCTCTGTTGGATCTATGAATGCATTGCTTTTCTGCTCTATGTATATGATTTGAATGTGGGACTCAGCTCTTCTACTTTTGCGTTCTAATCTTCAGGATAATTCAGTGCTCCATGTGAGACATCTTACATGTACCTGACTTGAAATTTTCTAAAAGAAAGGACAGTTAAGCCTTTCATCTGAAGTGAAAGATGTAAGTTCTGCCTCTAATGCAAGGGAGAGAGAAGAATGTATGATTCCTTTCATTCTTTACATTCCAGTAAACTGAGTGGAATATTGTGAAATATAATACCCTTAATTATCTCCCCTTGGAGTTTTGTCAGTCTATGGGAAATTCTTAAATATTCATTCTGATCTCTGTGGGAAGCTGGGCCCTTGTATATATTACTAGCATTTCAGTAGATTTCTCATTTCCCATCTCTCAACAATATATTTTATTTACTCAGGGGAAAAACAAGCATTCCACTAAAAATTCTGACTACATTATAGTACATTATTAACTTATATTCCTTCAATTTTCAGTCAGTTCTCTAGTTATGTTGCAATTATCATGCTTTCAGGACACTAACTGTAAAAGAGCCATACTGGAATTCAGTAAGGGCAAACATAGGATGAGTTGTAGGCTGTTTCCTTCTTCTATCTGTAATAAGGTTGTGGAGGTGTATAGGAGTCCATACCAAAAGCTGTAGAAGCAAGATTAGGTTTTGAGTTCATTTTGATTTACTTTTTCATTAAAATATTGTCCATATTTTCCATTCAGTTGTAATGAAAGAGTTGGGATTAAGAAGAAATTAAATAGTTACTTCCATGGAAACACAACAGGGTTCTGTGTATTCTCTATATAACACAGTATCCCTATGATCAGCTCTGAATTTTCACACAGGAGAACCTATATAAAACCTAAAATAAAATAAATGTGAACAAAGAGTGCAAGGCTGGTGTAGATGGAATTGAAAATTAGCTTTCTCACTTAGAGAGAAAATCAAAACATGCTTTCAGTAATATTCATGGGTAATATAATGCTCATGTTCCTTAATTAAATCACATATCAAAAACCATCATGCTATGCTCCATTGCTTTTCCCACAATTGGAAATTCCCAAAACATTAAAACAAAACCCAATCTGGTTCTTTTTTTCAAACCAAATCAGTACAGCAGATGAAGTACCTCCCTTCATGGGCCACAATTCCTTATTTGACATTTCTCCTTGTATTTGCTATCATAAAGAACTCCATGGGGGACTACTTCTGGTTATGCAGGGATGTAATCATGAGCGATATGATAAATTATAAACTGCTAGGCTGCAGAAAATCAATTCTATAGCAAAGCCTATCAGTTCTGCTGGCTTTAAACCATACATAGTTAGGTTTGACTCTGGAGTAACAAGAAAGTCCACAACAATCTTTCTGGAGAGAATTTCCTGCCTCTGTAAAGAACTTGAGATGCTATCTTTAATAAATAGAGGGCACTTCACCTGCTCACGCTGGTTTGTTTCTGACATTGGTAATCCTGTTGCTGCTACTATGTGGCATTTTATCAATTAGCTTTGCAAAGAATAATCTGTCATCTCTTCTGTGGAGCAGGTTTGAGAGCTTGGATTTAGCTTCTGCCTAGGAAAATGAATTACTGTGGTAGACCTCCTAGATATGAATTGTCTTTCATAAGAGATTTAAGCCTTCATTATCTCTAAGGACTTGGGGTTACACCAACTCTTGTTTTCTTGCTAAACTGCTTACCATTGCTTGTCTATGCTCCAAGAGATTACTGACAGGCCAGCATATTTTACTTATGTTACTAGAGGAAGAGCCACTTTTGGATGCTTTTCTAGGAACATGCATCTTCTGGTTGTGTATCACTAGGAATACTTGCCCACAAAAGCAACTAAATTTTTTATAATGACTAAAGCACAGTAATTGTAACAAAAAACTACTGATCTGCCAAGTACCTTGAGTAGAGCATCCTGTGGTTAACTTTCAGAGCTTAGCTGGTACTCAGACATGAAGGGAAGCAATCACTCAGGTCAAAGGAAGAAACTTAGCAGAGACAGAGTAGATACTGTAAATAGCAAGAAAACACTCATGACAGGTATTAGATTTACTTTGTCCAAGTTCAATTTAAAACAAATTGCTACTGTGTAGAAATAATAAGAGGTAGAAAGAACCAGCTTTTAGAAAGATTGGAAGCATGACAGTAAGCAATAGTTTTACTTCCTTTAAATTAGAGGTGATGTGCATGCTGCTACTGAGGGCTGGCCACTTACATTGTTTATCCATTACTGCAAAAACGCACAGCTATCTGCTTTTCTGTATTATGCTTAACATAGGAGTAGGAGATTAACACTCCTTCCATTTACTCTCTAGCTCCAAACTCCTTTCTGAAGAGACTGGAAATGCATCAAAAGCCTATGTGTCTTGAGCTCAGAAGAATGTCCAGCAGCTCAGGACAGTACAAAGAGCTAATACTAATTAGATAAGCTGCAAGAGCTGGATCCCAGGGGTAGGTGATACAGATGAAAACAGACCAGTATATATTTATGCCAGCTTCAGAAGCAGCAAAATGTTTGTTTTCCTTAGAATAAATTAAAAAATAGGGTAAAAAAATGTACCAATTAAACAAACACTGCAAGAGTTACTAAAGGAAAATAATATTCACAAAATATTATTTCATTCAAAGAAGCAGATGAATTTGGGATTCCCATTGAGTCCTTGTCTAGTAGTGTATGGAGAAACTACTAGACTAAGAAAACAGGCTTCAGGAGGCTTCTTCATTGTTTTCTGTAACTTGGTCAGACAAAGTACAGAGAAATCAGCCGCTGGGAGAATTATTCCAAAGGACTTCTGCTGCTGCCTTCACCTTACAAGTCTTCAAAGTGCTAGAGGCTCCACTTTAGAGAGCAGAAAATGAATGTTTCTTTTTTAAGTTTCTTTTCACTAAGACTAGTGAATATGTGTCCTTTGCAGGCTGGGACACTTGAGGAGATGTAATGAGTTCTGGAGGTCCTCTCGTTATTGTGCACCATCTGGTTCTACACAACTAAAACACAGTTGAGGAAAAAATTTTTCTTGCGGCTGAGTTCTATTGTTGCCAGCTAATATGACTCTTAGAGTTCTGTTCTGGGTTTTTTTTGGTTGGTTTTCAGTTTTTTATTCCTTTTTTTTTCTTTGTCTCTCTTCTTTCTCAGGTTATTACTTGTTTTATAGCTAGTTAGCTAAAGTCAGCTCTTCCTTGCAGTTACTCCAGCATGAAAATACATGTATTTTCTAATTTTTTCTTGAATTCTGCCTTTTGAGCTGTGCAGAAGTGCTTAGTCTGAATGCTGAAAATAACACTTTACCTCACAATAGAATTAGAATAAATAAATAAGCTTGTTTCATTGCCATGTCTGACATACAAAGCTTTCACCTAGACTGGAAAACAATTATCAGCAGTGGATTCTGATTAAAGTTAGTCTATGCTGCTAACAGTATTAAAAGATTTGTTAATTAAATTCTTTGCATTCCTATGTTCCTCCTGAGCGCAAAACAACCTGAAGTTATTTGAGTTTAGAACAGGTTTGCAGATTTCTGTAGGCTTCTATTATGCTAATTGTATTAAGACCTCTATTGGTAAATCATTTGGAGGAAACAGACAGGGGTGGCAGTAAGGATCAAAAATTAATAATGAGGGAGTAGGAAAAGAGAAGATTAATACAAGACTCAGAATTTCTACACCAGGCAAGGTATGGAAACACCTATTCTGATGTCATTATTTCAATAAAAGCTAGCGTGGAAGTCCTTCTTTTGGAGTAACTGTTTTGATGATTTCCAGCAAAGATTAGACTTAAAAGTGAGAAAATGCTTAGTTGCATTTTAAGACCATTGCATCTCTTCTTATTTTGACCGTGGTGAGGAGACTGAGTAGAACAGATACGTGCACTTAAAAGCCTCAGTGTACTAGTGGGACTGGCTTAGCGGTTACAGATGTAACAGTCCTGCTATATCTGCTTAATCCAGTAATGAGATCAAGTATATATGGCACAGAAATACCACAAAGGGGACATTGAAATGGTTCATGATTTAAAATAAAAAGTCCAAAAACCATTAAAAGATTATTATTTCTCTGAATGTAGATTCTGATAATCTCGGGTACTCCTCCACAATCATAAAATGAACCAGCACTTTCTTTGTTAAAATTATACTCTTTTCATGACTTTGAGCCAGCTTGAGTTCACTCAATAGCCTGGTAAGAGAACAAAGAGGATTGCAAATTTATGTTTCATGTATATATATTATGCTTGTTTGTATCAAAAGTTAATGCATTTTTAATGACATATAAATAGAAGCAGAAGTTACAAGAAGCATGATTCTTAGGAGTGGAGAATAGAACATAGTTCATCTTCCTATTGGTTAAATACTTTTATCACTGTGTCAGAGAACTGAATGTCCTTATGCTTGTTCTTTCTTCCTCTGCTTCCAGTTAATCCTCTCATATTCCAAGCAAAGATGAACAACTGTTTCATCTTTTCTTTAAAATATGATATAGCTTAATCTTTTCAGACTGATCTTAATGAGTCAAAGATGTGAATTAAACTCCTGTCAGGAACAGAAAAGGTTTGGAAGCAGGTATACCACTGCCTATCTAAATCTCATAGCTGCTTAACTGTTGGCTAAAATCACTTGGCCTTGATTTGAAGGAAACACTCAACCTCTGCTTTTGTCAGAGAGGACTTAGAGTCCTCTTTGCAGAAGGCCTGAGTGCCATGAGTGCTGATCGAAGTGCAGTGACTCCTTATTGCTCAGAGATGCCATGGGAGGGGTAGGTTTCACACAGTCTCATCAGACAAGAAGGCTGGTTTCCAACCACCTTGCAGGACTCAAGCTTCTCCTTTCAAATGGATGCAATAGAAGCCTTTAGGATTCTGACCACCCAGCAAACCGGGTGGCGATCATTTAGCTGCTGGAGGATTGAGTGCAGGCTTCCTTTGCTCCTCTGCAGGAAGGCAGAGCAGAGTTATCTTGGCAGAAAGACTGTCTGGCTCCAGCTCAAACTGGACCATGTTAGTAAAACACATTCCTGTGTACAGTAGTCCTTGATTTCCATGTTGACTGCTTGATCTTTTATCTGAAATAGCTGATTCATCCTCTGTATTGTATAAAGCATGCAGCTCAGGGGTATGGATTTTGCTTTTGTTCTCCCTGTATAATTTCCTTTCAAAACTTAAATTTTAGTTGTCATCAGAAACTATGGAAGTTGGTCTTTTAAATGCTACTAAACTTGATCATCAATTGCACAGCAGTATGTTACCTATGACAAGAGCACATGAATGCCTTTGAAGAGAGAGTATCAATGCAATTTCTTCTGCGGTTGAGAAAAAGCAAAAAAGCAGATGATGATTCTGCATGTTTCCTGAGTCTGATGGTAACTGTTACATATTCTACTATTATGATTGATTAATAAGTCTAAACTAGCACTTTCTAATTCTATATTTTTATATGCTAGCCAGTGATCTAAATCTCTAGACAGCTGGATAAAGTCATAATTGTTTCTTTTCCCCTGATTCCTTACAAAGCTTCAGATGAGCCTTTTTTATTTAATATATTGCTGTTGATTTTATTTAGTATATTACAGTTAATGAAATAAATCAGTATCTCATTTCTTGGAAAATTCTTCCAATAACTTAAAGCATAGCATTTCTCTTATCCCTCTTTAAACTCTGAGTGGCTTTTAATTTTCAAGAAATTGTGTTTTCCCACTTCACAGTTTGTAAAAGTGAACACACCATTGCCTGCACAATTATCTTGTAATATCATAATGCATACGCTAAAAAATTAGTAATAGCATACATAGAAATGCTTCATGCTCTTATCCTCTACAACACAGAGAAGTCTGAACATTGAAATGTACTTGTTTGTTGCCTATTAATTTTTTTACCTATAAAATGTGCTTTTTCACAAATAAAAAACAAAGAACCTGTACCTAAATCTATGCATTCATGCCATGTGTCTTCAGCCATTTCTAAATCAGTGGAAGTCTTGAATATGGTAAGTTTACAGTTCCTACTGAATCTTAAAATGTTAAATCAGTGCTATTTCCATATTGGTCTTGCCTGAAACATTTACAGTAACATGTTATTTTCTCTGCCAGAAATCAAATGTATTCCATACAGTATAATGAAGGACTAAAGTGTGTTTATTTTCAACTTAAAATAAAACGTTCTGTTCGACACTTTGAAATATTTTGTATGTATGAACCAGCAGAATATAGTATACAACAGAGTATATATAAACACAGCACTATCTTTGCCAGAAGATAGTCACAAGCTTTGAAACAGCATTGTAATAACTCTTTCACTGTGATTAGAGAAGTACTCATTGAAAAGAAAAAAAGGATTACAGCTTAGATGGTAAATAATAATAGGTTCAATCTAGTATCACTGAAAAAATAACCTTTTTATTTCTTGATATATATTTTAAATATTATGCAGTTGATGTTTATTCAGTTATACCAAAGCAAATACTGCTATAGGAGTTCATTTGTAACTAAAAATATGCCTTCAGTAAAAAAAAAGCTATTGACTTTGTTTAAAAATTGTGGAGGGACAAATAGATCTAAACTATGCTGCAAAGCTACAGTCCCACAGGCACTTTATGCAGCAGTTCATTATTACTATGTGGCATGATAATTTCTTTCTGTGTGTTAGCAAAGCTGTATGGACTGGAGGCTTTGACAAACTGCTCTTGTTTCTGTCCTTTCCTTTTCTAAATATTTTGAAAGTTGCTTGTACAAGCCTTCCAGTACTTGAAGGGGGCATACAAGAAACTTGGAGAGGGACTTTCCACATGGGCATGTAGTGACAGGATGAGGGGTCATGGCTTTAAACTGAAAGAGGGTAGATTTAGATTAGATAGAAGGAAGAAATTTTTCACTATGAAGGTCGTGTGACACTGGAGCCTGTTGCCCAGGGAAGTTGTGGATGTCCCCTCCCTGGAAGTGTTCAAGGCCAGACTGGACAGGGCTTTGAGCAACCTGATCTAGTGGGACGTGTCCCTGCCCATGGCAGAAGCCTCTTTGACCCAAACCATTCTATGAGTCTATGATTTGTATGAACTTCAGGACTGATTAGCTGAAGAACAGGACTTCGCTATCTGTGGTTATGCGTTACATCAGTTCTGGTAACTGACTTACACCCACTACATGTGGATGTTGTTAAATGCCACTAGTGCAATGGCTGTGGCAGTCATGTAGACATTTAGTGATCAAATTTAGTGACCTTCTCTGTCAGTTTTGCAAGATTCCATTGTTAGGAGGAGAAGAAGCTGCATCCATGCCAGCATTTGTAAAAGCACTCAGGAGACAAACTGCTGCTGTGGGTTCATGATATGGGTTATTATGGTCTTGAAGGTGTCTTGAAAATGTCTACTGTTTTATTATGCGTATCAGTAGCAACAGCCAGGTAAGTTTCTGTATCTTCCTGTCCAGTTTGACAGCAAAGTGGCAGTATTTTTTTGTCCCTTGTTGCATTTCGTAAAATTGAAGCTTATTGTGACATTATTGAAAACAGGTTTTTTGCTTTAAGAAGGACACTAGCCATACCAAATATATTACAAAGTGAAGTAATTACATTTGCTTTCTTCATAATTGAGAATTTTATGAGGTTCACACTTGAAACTATCTAACAGTTAATTTTTTGAAGGCTGAAAGTGTAGGTCAGCCAAGTCGTAGTTGTTTTTGTTTAAAATTTAGAAGATGGTCTTTTAGTGTTTATACTGAGATGGCAAGAGTGGATAGGAAAATTAACTTACACTACTGAATAAGAAGTATCTTACTGTTTCATTTTTACAGTAAACATACATGGAGAGTATTGATGGATATGTTCAATCTCATGACACAAAGTACTTTACTACAGCCTGCTTTATGAAAAGGAAAAAGCTTGGCTACTTGAAACTTTATTTTAAATTGGTTGAATATTATACTTTTTGGAATATTTTTTGATTAAACAAAGAAGAACGCCAATTTATACGTTTCTGCTCTACTGCATCAAGATCAATAAAAAAGTACTGATATGCCAATAAACCATTTAAACAGCCTTAGAGCACTTTTTTTTGTGGCTTGAGCCATGAAGTATGAGATTCAGACTATCACAGAAATGAGAGTGCAGATTTCATTTGAAGTATTAAAAGAATAGCTCTCTGTATTATGACACCCAGTTGTGACCATTATTAAATTGTTAACAATAGTCGACAGTTACTACAAATGGAACATAATGATATATTCCTTGTGTGTGTGGAATCAGAAGACACATAGACTTTTAAAATGCATTTGTATAAAACTGCTTTGTTTTTATCATTTTCTAGACAAGGGAACATGTCTCCAAATATTGTACCTAATGGAAGGAACACTATACCTCAGAATGGAAGCATAGCACTTTAGATCTTCCCTGCATACTTCTTTCAAATAAAAGAGTTGGTTTTGGCAAAATCTGGCACACCTTTTTAAAAGTTAAAACATGAAAGCTGAAAGCTCAGATCTATAAAGAAATACCATAAACAGTATTATTACTCCTTGGAGGTGGACATACTTATAAGAAACTACCTGAATAATGTGATACACGTATATGGTTTATTACAATGGCACTTGAAACAAGCTGTAATATCTAAAATTGCTCATAGAAGTGCTGCAACTTTAACTGTTCATCAGGAAATAAAAAATGACACATTAATCAGCATACTAGGCATTTGAAATAGGATAGAGAACTTTGTTTACCTTTTGATATTACTAGGTTTTGAGGGATTTTCACCTTTTTTAAAATGAGATCTATTTTCTTCAAGTAAATACAATTTCCTTTAGATGCTGAGTCTTCACTTAATTTATTCATGCTGTAATGAACATGCCTGATGTGCAAGAATATTTTCAGATGCTTTCATTATGTTATTTTAAAAAGTGATTCCTGTGTCATAGGTCTATCTGATATAGGTGAAAGAGGAGAAAAGAAAAAACCTTGGTTGCGACAAATCAATAAGCGATTTGCAGTACTGGCAGCTAGATGACTCACTAGGGTCAAGCTCAGAAAAAAAAAGTTTTACTGCAAGTATTGTAGCTCCTAATCACTTGGTGACACTTTTTTTTTAATTAAAGCTGTCCTTTTCTCTGAGATAAAGATAGAGCATGCACACTTTTCACCACATGGTCTACTTTTTATGGCAATTATAACAGTATACATGAAGTTGAAAAGTAAGTTCACTATTCTACAGTTTGAGGTCACTTGTGCAAGATTAACAGTTCTTTATTATTTGATGATCATTTTGGAGAAAAAGACAAGCAGACAAACAGAAAGAAACCTCAAACAAGCAAAGAAAAAAACCCTATCTGCTCTAATTTATGACAAACATTAGATTATTATATGCTATAAATTTGAATTAAGTCTTCTTACTGTTAAAAGGAAAGTAATTATTAGTAAGTATTTCCTATCAAAAGTAAAGTAATAATTTTGAGTAGTAGCCAGGAGTGGGTATATTTTGATGTTTTAGGGTAACTTTAAAAGTTTAAAGGAACTTCTGAAGAACTCTCGGTTGAGGTAGCTCTGTGTTAGTGATGTCTGTGCTGCCCAATTTTGCACACAATGCATTCTGTGGAAATTGTGTTACTGAATTTGAACACAAGACAGCTCAGAAGTTCACGTTTCTGATTATATTTCAGGAACATACATAATACTGACTTGTCTGACTTTAAAGGAAAGCCCGCGATTGCCCAGGATTCATTAGTAACTTTTCCGTCACAATATTTATTATCCTATTATTAGTATGTAATTTTCAAACTCTTCCAATGAAGATTTTCTATATTTATTGACACCATAACAAGAAGCACTAAAAAGTGCAGAACTAAAAATCAGTCCCTTATGGATCCTCACCAAAAATCTCCCTGCTCATTATTACCTCCTCTATAACAATTATATTTTAAGATATGTCAAGACCATTTTCAATGCCTCTGATGTGCAACTGATTAATTCCCTAACGCAATCTTATTAATCAAGATGTTATGTAGAATTAAAATATCTTGGAGAAAAAGGTGTATCAAAGCAGTAGAATTACTTTTAGCAATGTGTAATTCTGCTGAAACAAACTACCAAAAAACCCAGTCCCTTTGCTTGATGAGATGTACATTCCATGAAAGCATGGTGACTGTCATTTACTTATATTTTCTTTCTCTAAAACTTAATTGGTAGCATCCCAAAATAGCCATTTGTTTATTTTACACAGGAGTGACATCAAACTGTTGTCCTCTGGTATATATTTTTTTAATATTTTTATAGGATTAAGCATGTTTTACTAGTTTTAATCCTTTGACATTGCTCCAGTTTTCTAAAACTTGTTAAAACTGAGCGATACAAAGAAGTCACAAGGTAATTCCTTATGATTCTTAACTAAATTATCTGCGATCATTGACTTAAAGAGACGTATTCTTAATAGGCATTGCATCACTTCTTCCTTAATTACATGTGATAAATTATTTACTCTGTTTATGTCAGTATATTGTATAAATACATCTTTTGTCAGTGAAACAGGTTGTAGTATTGTATTTACAGTTTTTTTAGTAACAAGTAGAAGAAAGAAAAAAGGGTAAAAGCTATACAAGGCTAATTTCTGGTTTGAATTTAACCCTGGGTAGCATCACTTTAGGTTAATTTACGAATAATAATAATAACAATAAATAATAACAATAAATAACAATAAATCATAACAATAAATAATAACAATAAATAATAATTAACAACAACAACAACAACAATAAATCTCCTTTTCAAAGGAGAACTGCAAAAGAAGGAATGTTGGTTTTGCCGAAGCCGCGGTTACATAGACTCACTAGGGCAGGTACAAACTTTGTTTCAATCATTACCAGGAGGAACTAATACACAGATATGTCTGGAGCGATGAAAAACCCTTATGCAACTAGTCTTTTCTGCTGTGGCACTAACGTGACAATTGGTCTTCATCTTTCTTTCTTTAATATTCCCACTTAGATCCTATTCTAGTTTGTATACCAGTCCCAGCTGAAATATTCATTATTATTCCCGTAGGGACATCACCCATTAAAAAGAAAAGAATTAGAAAGAAATATACTTTTGAGGAGCTTTAGAGTGAATTAAAAGCTTTTCCCTATTGGCCCTTTCAGAAAATGTTATTAATCCCTTCACACATACTGAATTTCATGCAAATAGTTCCATGCAGGTAGAGACACCTGTGAAAACCAATCTCAAGATACCTCCTCAAGGTGCATTTCCCAGGACCTTACTTAATTAAGAGTATTATCCTAAGTTAATTCAATGTTATTAGTGCATCTAAAATTTCCTGCTTAGACAACATTAATTAAGTAATTCTGATGTTTAAGCAATAAATCACCAATGAGACCAGCAGAGGACAGAAAGTGGTTTTGTGGTGGCACCTTTATAGCGCTGCAGGACCCAGAAGTATAGGCATGTGTCTGAGAGTTTCTGTAAGACTTCACTTGCTATTTTTTCAAGAACATCTGTGTTGACAGTGAGAGCTGAAACAGGGGTCTAGTATTTAGGGTGTAGAACCCAGGATAGTCTTTGCTACTGTTTAGACTAGAAAAACTGGAGATAGACATGCATTATGAGTAACTTTTCCAAAATGACTGCTAAATTAAAAATTGTATTCTCTATTGCCATTATTTACTTAGAAAATGGAGAAAATCCATAACCAATATCAAGGTGGAAATTATTTCTATTTAAATATATAGGAAGATTACACCTATTGAACTAACAAATGGAGTTACCAATGAGTGTCCTTCTAAACAGGTAAGATGTGTAACTCATAAGGCTTCGGAAGATCCAAGAAGAGTGTAATGTCACAGAAATTTCATTTTGTGTTTCATATGAATTTTGAAAATACACAGTATTAACCAAGAGTGTGATCAGCTTAGTTTCAGTACACAGTGGTAGACATCAAACAGGAGACATGCAAACTGCAGATGCTATCAAACAAAAAAATACCAGCAAGAATGAAAAGACAAGCTTTGCAATAATCTTATACTGCTTGATTATTGTGTGAACTAATTTCAAGTCACAAAATGCAAGCAGGACACATGCTGTGTGATTGTTCCCAATAAGACTTCAAAGACTTTTTTGGCATGAGTTCTATAGAACTCTCATCAGATCTTCTGCTACATCAACAACATATTTGAGCCTCAGAAAGGGAGTTTTTATTTCTCCATATGCTGTGGAACCAATAGATCTTTACTAATATTTAGAAACTGGATTTTACCATTTTTATTCAGATTGTAATAAAACACAGTTCAGTATATTTATTAGAACCATATGTGTGTGTATCAGAATGGCATGATATAAGTGTAAATATATGATTTTTTTTTTGAGAGTCACTCAGGATCTTAAGTTTTCGGATGTTTAGTCTCATGTGGAAAAATGACTGTCGTAAAGTGTTTTGCACCATATGTGCTCCATCCCTCACCTGACCTATTTCATAAACTTAGATGCAAAACAGTTCTAGGCTTGCACATGCAAAACATAGTTGGAACAGTTTTTGTTAATAACCTGTATTAATTATTGAACTATGTTTCACTGTGTCACAGTGGTCTGAGGAGAAATAGCTAAAATAAAAGATATTACAAGAGATAGAACACAGGGAATAAATTGCCTTTATGTCAGTAATTAATGCTCTGTTATTGAATTAAAAATAAATAAAATGACATGCTAATACTAATACAGATGAGATAAAATGTTCTTAATGTTTATATTTAAGATTAAATCCCGTTTAGTATTAAAGTAGCCAGTGCAGTACCTGGATTTAATCAGAAAAAAAGTTACACACTTGGGAAGAAATGGCTCAACTCTTTCAAAGAATCTCAGAGTTCTGAAAGAAAAACAGAAGGAGAACAGAGAAGCCATTACAGAAGACAAGGAGGATTAAATTAAATAGTAATGCTCCCATTCAAACAGGTGGATAATCTGAAAATTCAGTAGGAAAATCTAAATTATTTTTAGATAGCCAATAAAAGCAAAGAAAAAAACAGAAAATAGAAATATCTACATGTATAGAAAACATAAAACAAATCTCCTTGACAGTAATGCGTATTTGTTTATAACTTATGTCTTTTTGTATAGCTGCAGTGCTCAAGACTTATAAATTCTCTTTTCCTATTTGTGGGATCTGTGGACTGTTTAATAGAATTCACTTTGTGTGATGAAATTCCCTGTTACACAGGTACTACTTCTAAGCTCTATAATTGTGCACTCTGTGGAGCGAAATTCTAGCTTCTCTGAAGAGAATGGAAGAACACCCTTCTGGTGAGCTTCACTGGTGCAGGCATCAAATTTCTGAGTGTAGACCTTCTATTTAATTCCCTCTCTTTCTGTTGGTATTTTTGAGAAGGCATCAATAAAATATTTTAGTTATCATAAGAACAAGGAATGGCTGGTGTGAATACTTCATTGTTCCAGAAATAGTTGCTAAAGACGTGGTGTCACAGAAATAAAGTTAGAATAAAGTTTTTCCTTCTTTCCCTTTGCCTTCTAATAGGAAAAAAAGGTTCCCTCTGTAGAAGACTCTTGCTGTTCTTGCTTTGCAGACAGGTGTGGGGAGAAGAAATGGGGAAAAGTTATCCTACTCACTTATATTGTACTCAAGATGATTTCTCTCCAAAACTCTTGTAGGAGACGTTTCTGAAGATCTTAAAAAGTTTTATTAGTGAGCCACAGAGCTCATTGTCCTGCTTCAGAGGTACAAATGCAGAATTTATCATAAAAGAATTAGAAAACATTTCCAGTGTTCCCTGTAATTTGTATGATTTTGTAAGACTGGAATTTTAAAATGCAATTCATGCATTTTTTGTAAAGTCTGAAGTCAAGTGTTTGCATTGTGGCAAAACTAATAACACTTCATCTTCATTATACTGGTGTGGCCTTAAGAGATAAGTGTTTCGAATGCTGTTATAAATATGTGTTGTTATAATAAGAATAATTACCAGGAGAATTAATATGAATGGAAGCTAGTTATAGAGCCATCAGAAGAACATATTACAACTGTTCAATTAATTAGTATAATTATTTCTAGAATAGGAGGAATATTAAGTATGTGTTTTTGTTTTCCTTCTGCAGTCCTAAATAACAAGGCAAAAATATTTGAGAATTATACACATTACCTTTCTAAAAGGTTCCTTTTTTGGTTTTAGTTATCTGTTTATGTAGAAAATATTACAAATTAATTTCTGGCACTTCAAAAATTTTATTGGTCCTATATACTAATAATATATTCTATATATAGTATAATGTATTGTCTATCTATTCTATATTCTACATGCATTCTATATAAATGTTTAATTCATGTCTGGAAAACACTTCTGTACCTCAGAGGCACTACCTACTCATAAGGGCAATAGGCAGCTACATAAATATTTCTAAATCTTTTCTTCATTGATGTATATAATTTGCCAAGTTGCAGGAATTTATTGTTAATAATTGATCTTCTTTACGTTACCTAACTGCTAAGTGATTATTATGTTACTAAAGTTACCGGCTATCAAAGGTGCAGTAGTGGGGAAGTAAGTACTAGACTAATGTGCGAGCCATTTATATTAGCAACAACTGCAGTCTTGCATTTACCTTAGTTTTGCTATTTCTTTATAGCCAGATTTTATTTAGCAACTGTAGAGAATTATTCAGGCATTCACTTTTTACCTTAAAGGTAGATCATGGTAGATTTAGCTAATGGACATTCCTTGTCTTTGTATTACAACATAGTTATTGGTATGTCCTCCCTGAAATTTTCTGTGTGGGATAAACCATAGCTTCGGCACATCTTGTTTTCAGCTCTTTTCAAATCTACTTGGAAAATTTCTCATCTTACCAAAGACTAGAAAGAGTAACTTTGCATCTTGTCAGCAGCTAGGATTATGAGAAATGCAATCTTGAGATATAATGACTGGCTTGGTGCCGTTATGACCAATAACAGAATCCTTGGTCCTATTACAATGCAAATAACAGTAAAAATGGGATTTTTTAATTATTAAAATTAGTGAGGGGTGTTAAATAGCAAAATTCTCACAGTAATGACTGATGATATAGACTAATGTTTGTTTAATAATCCTTGTCTTTTTTTTTTCATTTCATTTCATTTATGATTCTCAAGTGTACTGGCAAATCCTCATCTGATCACATTTAAAATCAATTCCTATTTGAATAAATAAAATATTAGGCCCCAGGAATACATAGTTCAGTGACAGAGAAGGACAGATCCTACTGGCGCTCTTTACTAAGGCTGCAAATTGTTACTGGCTAGGCAAAAGTGGGGAAAGCAGTGGATATTTTCTATCTCGGTTTCAGTAAGGCATTTGCCATTGTTTACCTTAACATCCTTGAGGAGAGGCTGATGAAATATGGGCTGGATGAGAGGACAATGAGATGAATTGAAAAACAGATGAACAGCCAGTCCTAGGAGGTGGTGATCAGTGGTGCGAAGTGCAGTTGAAGGCCAATAACTAGTGTCATGGAAATACTCAGTACAGGAGAGAAGTGAAGCTACAGGAGAGAATCCTCAATTCCTCATTTGAGGAAAGGATGAAAGGTAGGACTGTTCAGTCTAAAGAAGAGAAGGCTCGGGGGGAGGGAGCGAGAAATTTATCGTTGTGTATAAATACCTGAAGGGAACGAGCAAAGATGAGAGCCAAGCTCTTTTCAGTGGTATCGAGTAACAGGATAGTTCCAATCTGATGGACAGAAACACTCAGGAATTCCTCCCTCTTGGCCTTCTACGTCACAATATTGATGCAGACCACATTTTCCCAGTAGACACAAGCATATACGTGTGCACACACATAGAGATATTTTTCATGCTCAGTAATGTATTTTATGTTGTGCAGTAGTTTCTTACGTTCTGATCAATTAATGTAGCCTCCAGCCATGTCCAGGTGTTTGCTTGCAGCCTTAACACTCAGCACAGTGCCTTATGCTGAGCTGATACAAGCGCACTGCAGTTTTGAGTGCTGGTGTAGGGTTGGCAGGATTGGCATTTTGTACTCTGACATTACATAATCATTCCCAGAGATGGAAGGAAGCACTTTCAGTAGCTTCTGATACCTTTCTGGTCATTCATTCACATCCTGCTCAACTGCTTCTCTTGAAAACGAGCCTGTATTTGTTCTGCCTAAAACAATGTCCAACTAAGATGCTACAATATGTGAACCGTACGTCAGGCCCACAGAGAGGTTTAGATTTTCTTCCTCATCTTCTTAGGCTCCTCTACAGGCAAGACAGATGACTACTGACTTCTGAAGGCTCCTTCTGCAGGCTGCAATAGGCCTTTAGTGCCTATTACACTTCTTCTGTTTTCAGCAAAACTCTTACTTTGTTTTGGCAAGGTCAGGAATATGCAGCTCTCTTCCAGTTTCTTTAACTTTAGTCACTCAAAGGTCTTGATCTTTGAATTTTACTTTGAATTTAAGTATACACAGGCTTGAACTAGGACACTTATGAGCGGAGATCAGAGTCAGTGTTTTGCTGTTTAGAACATTTTTAACATCAAAGCGAAAATATTTCTTTAACTCTGGTGCACCTAGTATGCTGAAATTCATGATATGAAGTTTTGAGGATGACATTTTTCCAGTTCAAAGCTTTTGTTTTCTACCTCTACTTTTTGCATCCTAGTAGGGGTTTTAAGCATGTCTCTCATTATTTTTGATGGTGACACGTGTTCCCAAATCCTGTTTTCTTGAATGAGTAGAAGAGGAACTAGCTACATCAAAGGCTGTACATGAGACAGACATTCACTTCCGCTATTGTCTGAACTATGTCTAGATTTCAATTAACCAAACCCTTACCCTAAAGTCCTCAAGTATATGCTCTTAATACACTTGGTTCCTTATGTCTGCTAAAACTCTTTTTCCCCACTTAACAACTTAAGACTTCTTTTTTTTATTGCTATTGTTATTAATTAGACACCCAGCTGTGATTTCTTACATCTTTTACTAAACTTATTTTATTTGAACCAATGAAGCACAACTCTCTTTCTATTCAATCAGTTGTTTTTAATTGATATAACCAGATGCAAGTTCCCAGCCAGTTAGCTATTTTCTTCAAATAATGAAGCCAGCTGTCTCACAGTCATGTTATTGATCATTTTCTTGCCTAAGCATCTGTTATTCTAAGCATTTTAATGGTCATTTCCAATTGCCTCAGATATCATTACACACAATCATTACACTGTCTTTTTATTAATTTCATTAATCCCAGGTTTTTTCTCTTCCCTTATCACTCTAACACTCCAACCTGTTCTTCTTTTAAAAGAAGTACCCTTCCACATCTAGGAGATGTAAAAGTATTGTTTTTTGTTTCTCCATTTTTTTTTGAACACATCACTGGCTTAAAAACCCCCTTTGCTTAGTTGGAAGCTTCTATATTTCCGTGTAAAACTAATGTTTTACTTGTTTTCTTTTCCAACCATGTATAGCTTTATTTATTAAACTATGAATTTTTCGGGATTGACACTCTCCCAGTAATAAAGTTGAAAAGCATCAAGTATTCTTTGATTACTATTAAGGTCTAAAATAATCTAGAAGAATAATGTTCTACTAGCTGGAACATTCCTGAATTTAGGAGGCAAGAATACAGGCACCTTCTGCTCATGAAGCTCAATTATTCTGATCACTGGGCCATAAAAGAAGATAGAAAAATTAAGTTTATATTTAATATATTTAAGTGGTTTGAGAACAAGACTACCTCACTGTAAATCTATTTCAGTCAGTGCTCTCTTATCCAAACAATGAAAAAAAGAAAAATACAGGAGGTACTGCAAGGGTAGATGAAATTATTATGAATACTCAACCTCACCTATAAAGTCAAACCAATAAAATAAAGAAATGGACTGCTGATTGAATCTGGTGTCTTTTTTCCAGGATAGTGACATTCACAGCTTTGCAGTCAGCTCTTTTGAATGTTCAGGATTAATCAAGGATTAAAGGTAGCATTATTTATCAGAATAATGTAAAACCAATTCTTCTTTCAGCAGTCACTTGTGTATTGCAAGTAAAGACTTAGACTGTACATGTTACTTAAGATCACATAGCTTTTTATTTACCTGAATAATCCTTGTAAAAGGCATAGGACTGCAAAGATACTAATTTAAACACATTCACTAACTACCATCTAAATCAGAACTTGAGAGCAGTGTCCCATGAAAAAGAGTAGAGTACTACATAACTTAACTGACCACTGCTTATCCAGAATTTGCCAAACAGATCACCAGATTCCTTCCATCTGATAGCCAAATCTATAGTTACCTGGCTTACTTCATTACATCCAAATCTTTCAAATTACAGAGAATGTATAGGGAAAAAAGAAATAGACTCAATTCTTTTCTCATTAAGAAATGCAGAACAAATAAGTATCTTTGCTGCATTTATTGTAATACCACCAGTGGTAGAAGAATTACTCTGCAAATGCCTCATTTCTGTCAAAGAAACACAACAGACAGCTCCCAGAATCAAAAACAATCTATGTTTTATTCTCTGAGAAACAGTAAAATGCTCTATTTAACAGATACTGGCTAGTCCTTACGGCTGCAGACAGAATGTATGCCAGGTGAGCTGTGGATGAATATGTCACTAGCATGTAACCTTCAGTTTTAACCTCATAAGGTAACACGTCATTAAAATCCAAATGAAGATTAAAACAGACTGATTTTTATGAATAGATTAATATAAAAGCACTCAATAATTCTTTAAATAAACATGTCATAACCCAAATAATACTGTATATTTATACATTAAATTTTACAGATATGTTCAACAAAGGGAACAGACAGCTCAGTATTTTTCTAGCTACGAGTGGTGAAACAGTATAGTTGTATAATAAGTAAAATGTGTTAGTGTTCATTGGTAATATTTACAACATATAACTATTTCTGTTTCACATGTTAGCCTCTAGATTGTGTCCTTCAGTGAATCCAAATGCCTGCTGAAGAAAAAGACCTTTGTCTTACGAAAATATAAATAATTCTATGGTGCAGTGTTTGAAAACATTTTCATTACATGTCAGTTAATAAAAAATTTTGAACAAAAAACTAACAACAAATACAAAAGTTGTTTCTACCTCCGAAACAGGGAAAAAAGTCAAAATACTCATCTTCTTTTCAATGAAGTGCTCTCATCACTGTTTAAGAGAATAGCATTATTTTTGTATTAGTTTCTAGTGCTTGATTTTTCTGAGCATTAGCAAAAGAGCAAAATATGCCAACATAAAACCAAAAAATCACTATATTTTTCCTTCACAAAAAAGACTTTGTAATTTACAAAGAAAAGACTAAAAAATAAAAAAGTGATTCAAAGTTGGCTAATAAGTGCCATGTAAGTCTAAAAATGCATTGTGCTCAAAATCTTATTAAAAATAAAGTTATAGAAATTAAAATATTAATTTGTATTTTTAATTAATTTTATTGTTTCATTTTTAAACAGCTTTGTGTTTCCTTTCACAGATTTTCCAATGATTTGTTTTGCTGGTAAATGTTCACAGAGTGAACCTAAAACACTTGCAATTGTTTGGGGAAACTGAATTTTGAACATAAAAATAGAAAATATGTGCAGTAGAATAATTGGTATGCTATATAACCAAGGAAAATGTGTGTTTATGTAGTCTAATCACACTACATAAAACTGATGGTTATTATTTCATGAAACAAAATGTTGAACAGTACAGAGTCAAATAATTTATCCTGATTTCACAGATATTTCACAGATGGAGATGAAGCTGGCAATATTTTTAATAATTAATCATAATTCATAGGCTTGACTTTCATTTAATAAAAACAACCTAAACTACTCATGATTGAGTCTAGCATCTACTCATTTCAGAATATTCACCCAAATGCACAGGAAATCTCTTCACATGAAGACATGAGAGCAAGAGCATTTTTTTAAGCTTTTCAGTTTTCATTTCTTTTTCCTTCTTCCTTTTCTTATTTTTAATGTTTCTTCCATAAGTCAATAAATCATGTCATCCTGTAAAATGTAGAGTTTGACTTTATACCTCACCTGTTGTCTGTCTGAATATAACACAAGCACATTTATTCTCTCTCAAAGCTTGTAGAACCGTTAAAAAAAGCACAAACATTGGCACAGAAACACCATTGTAAGACTTCCAAATCTGTTTCTTTCTGCTTGCTTTGATTTTTGATAACTTTCTATCCATTATTAAGATCACAGAAAATTATGATGTGGGATTTCAGAATGAAATAATTCTGATTAGTTCTGAAATCCCTCACTAATGAAATAGAGTCTGCTATATTTATTTCAAATACCGTGGAGTAGGAATGTACTCTATCAGTGTATGCATAAATCACAAGCCACCATATACCCCTTAGATATCTATAGACCAGCTGTCAAGGAATAGAGATACCCGATTCCAAGCAAGTGATGTCAGTCACTTCTTAATCATAGACATCTTGTTTCAATGCAGCAAATTGCTTGAGGTTCTGTTAATGAGAGCAGTTAAAAGGTGAGTGTCCCTTCTTTTCCCATTGCAGCCTTCTCTTATACTTTGTAGATACTGCTCCACTCTTTATTCGAGATCAGTCAATGAAATAAGAAAGTATTAAAAGCAAACTAAAGAGTATTTTAACTTGGTTTCTCTCTCCCTTTTCTATTGACATGAAAAGTGCAGAAAGATCATTAGCTTCACAATACTCCTCTTTTTTCAAATTTGGCTAAAGTAAACCAGTTATTTGTTATAAGTACTGGTATTATAATAAATCAGATGCTCACACACACACATGCACACACATGCACATACACACAGAGCTAGAAATAGTGCTGATATGTATGAGCAGCTATGACTCTGCTCCTGTAACAGTGGTTTATGTGCTAGGACAGTGATGTAAATGAGGGATGCACATGGCCCTTGACTCTCCACAGAATGGTAACTTCAGTAGTGATTCATAGTACATGGAGAAAAACAGGTTTCCCATACTAGGGATACCACAGGATTGATCTGGCTTCCTATTTTTACATCTGAAAACTGGAGATGTGTGTGAATGCAACAGGTAAAGACATGTAATCTCCTGACAAATACATGTTAACGCATGTATATGGAAAATCAAAGATCACACAAGCCTTATTTTCAGAAGAACTGAAACTAAAAGCAAACTGTATAGAAGAAGAGTTTTTACTTAGCTTTTCCACACTATTCTTGGAAAGCGTCTAAGTTCAGGATTACAATTGTGGACTCTCCCTTGCTTATTTTTCTGTTCCATCCATAAATGCTGCATTAGTTTGCACACAGAAATGCACATTCAATAAGAGATAGAGAGAAGCTCTCTTTCCTCTAGTCAATAATCTGATGCTTTGACACTTTCTGCACAAGGGCTTGTGCAGCCCTGAATCAGTGCTAGACAGCTTCCCTTTTGGCAAGCTTTGGGCAGTTCCCTCCTTAGCATATAAGATCACTGAATAAAATTTTTCTAAATCACCTAAAAACTTCCCTTCAGTAAGCACAGAAAAGTATATAAACTAAGCATCACATTTAGAAAATCTGAATCGCCCTCCTGCACCCAAATCCTTACCCTTACATGGTGGAGCATCTGTGATAGATACCCTAAAAAGGTGAATTGAATCTTGACTGGTTTGTTCCGATATCTTAGAAAGTATTTATCTCTCCTTAGAGTAACTGGGGTGCTGAAAGTAGTCTTCTGATACCAAAGTCTGGAAATTAATTTCATAGTAATGAAATGACAATCTGGTTGGGTTTTTTTTGTTGTTGTTGAGGTTTTTTTTGTTTTGTGTTGGTTGGTTTGTTTGTTTTTGTTTCTGTTTCTGTTTTGGTTTTGGGGTTTTTTGTTTGTTTGGTTTTTGGTTTTGCTTTTGTTTTTGTTTTTAATGGTATCACAGTCTACAAAGTGAGTAAAGTCTGAACATCTCAGCAAGTATCCTATATTCAGTAAAGTAATCTTTTTGCTATCTACAGCTAAGCAAGAGCTTGCCTACAATGTCATCCACTGGTTAGTTGTTTTTACTAATTAATTTAGACCATGTACACATTAATCCATTTACATCATAAAATGTATATTTCTTGGGAATGTTTGTGTTTCCTGACTATGCAATTATTGATAATCAGAGGAGCTGTGAGTGGAGAATAAAAACAATATACAGTATTAAGTATAAAACTTTAGTAATTATTTTTGCCATATTAAAAATTAATATTGAGCTTACTACATCGGAATCTGTATATGAACTTACAAAATTTACATTAAACCTTTGCAATAAACAGCTGAAAGCAAGCTGTACATTTTTCATGATTAATTCTTTTAACTTTTTTAAAATACAGGACACCTGCAAATGATAGAAAGAACTTTTTTCAGAGCATTGCCACCAAACACAGTTTTTATTTGAGATGAATAGTATTCTGAAGTTTATGAAAATTTAATTGCAGTAGAGTTTTAAACACACAAGTAATGCTTTGCATTACTACAGTAATCTAGGTAGTGATAGGTTTCCATATTCTCAGACTAGTTTTAAGCTTTGCCAGTGAATACATAAAAATATTTGAATGCATTAAGGTTTAACTTTAATTTGTTATGAAATTCCCATCTTTCTGGAAATTTCAGGGATTTTTTCTGCTTTAAATAATAGACAAAATTTTCTTTTCTCAATAGCATTGAGTTCTGCAAATACTGTTGTGGTTCTGTAATACCACAGAAATTTTTCAGACAGCTGCTACACCAGTAAGCAGCTTTGCTTTCTTGGTATATCTTTCTACCTACTTGTCCTTGACAGGTTGCTAGTTTGAAGTAAATATGTAAGGTAAGATCTAAAATAGCTAGCTGGGATATTTCTATCTATATTTTGTGACAGCTCAGGATTCAGTTTTCCTGGATAGGTTTGCTTACCAGTTGTGCTTCACTGGGATCCAGCCTGCTCACTATGTTTTGCTAATAGTATCTGAGTTAGCAATATAATTATAGCTTAAATATGTCTGCAGTACACAATTGCTTGTACAATTGAGTACAGACATATCCTCATTGCTGGCTGGTGCAAGGAACTAACATGCTAAATCCTAAATAATAGCCATTGTACAAACAATAAAGTGGAAGGCAAAAGTATTCTATTTTTAACAACTAATAGAGTAAAATAATTTTGTACTAAGAAATAAGATATTTTAAAAGAGTGACTGTATATATTTTTCTGTTGCTAAAAATGGTTTCCAGTCTCTTCTTTTCTGAATGCAATTAAAGTAATATTCTGCCCTACACATATCTACATGTAATTTGAGAATTCAAGTCTACTATATAGAAGGAAAAGGTAAATAAGGGGAGAAAGTTTGGTTTCCAGTTCATTAGAAACTCTGTGGTATAAAATCAATATTAGCTAAATGAGGAACAGAAAAAGTAAAAGAAAAAACTCTCTCAGTCTTTAGCTAAAAACACAAAACTGTGTAAGATTCATTGGCAATTGAAAACATGGTACTGTATACGTCAACCAGTATTGTAAAAAGTCATATGAAACTTCACAGAATCACAAAATCACAGAATCGCTCG
>NW_010165927.1:0-9859 GCF_000695765.1 Mesitornis unicolor | reverse complement strand
AATAAATACATTCAATGAAATATTTAATATTAATATTAAATATTGTAATTTTAAAAAGTTTGGTTTTTAATGAATAAAACACCTTGGGCTTACAGACACCGTGCTCAGCAGGGACGCGCAGAGCGCAGCGCTCTGCACAGCTATCAGCATTTTCTCACTCAGTTTTGTGGGTATTTCCTTTCCAACCTGCACAAACCAGTCGGTGAATGGGAAATCACGCCAAAAATCACAGCTGAGCGGGAAATTCCCAGCACAGCGCATTCACACGCTCGCTGTAATCTCACACATCCCCTTGGCAAACAGACAGGTATTTTTCAACACACCTTTCACCCATCTATTGACTTTAATTAGTGACTACGTGTATTGCTGGCCGTACCTGAAAGCAGGAATTAAAGGTAATCCCTAAATAAAGAGAAGCCGGTCATTCCGAGACCTGGGCATCCTCCTTACACTCGCGTTTGTCTGATCCTGCCTGGCACATAGAGCCATGAATTCCCAGCTTTGCAATAGGTTTAAAATGGTATAGATAGGTATAAGATGGCATAAATAGGTATAAAATGGTATAAATAATAGGTATAAAATGGTATGAATGGGTATAAAATGGTATAAAAATAGGTATTAAATGGTATAAAACCAGGTATAAAATGGTATAAATAGGTATAAAAAAGGTATAAATAGGTAAAAAATGGTATAAATAATAGGTATACAATGGTATAAATAGGTATAAAATGGTATAAATAGGTATGCAATGGTAGAAACAATAGGTATTGAATGGTATAAATGGGTATAAAATGGTATAAATAGGTATAAATGGGTATGCAATGGTATAAATAATAGGTATTTAATTGTATAAATGGGTATAAAATGGTATAAAATGGCATAAATAGGTATACAATGGTATAAATAATAGGTATTTAATGGTATAAATGGGTATAAAATGGTATAAAATGGTATAAATGGGTATGCAATGGTATAAATAATAGGTATTTAATGGTATAAATGGGTATAAAATGGTATAAACAGGTATGCAATGGTATAAATAATAGGTATCGAATGGTGTAAATGGGTGTCAGATGCCCGCCCAGCCCAGCTAGTTGCTTTGCAGGTCGGAGTAAATCCATGAACGCGGACGCTGTTCAATTCCGCCATCCGTGGGTCAGAACGCCGGGTTGCCGCAGAAATACGACCACCCGTTGGTGCCGTTTCGGCATCCGCTAGAACTTGGAAATGGCCTTAACCGATTTTGTCGAAATCTCCTAATCCCTTAATCTGCTGCAGCATTTTGACCTCTGAGCGTTGGATGGATTAGTGCCCTGACTGCATTTGCAGTAATTACTGCTCCAAGTCTCTCAGAAAGCACAACAATCTCAAACCGGCCAGTTTAGACCAAACTTCTTTGTGCAGTAAAAGAAGCCCCTGCCTTTTCCTCTCAGGTAACAGATTTCTTTACAATTCGTTTCGCATTACGCATTACCGCCTGCTCTACCTCTTCCCACGTAGTTCAAAATGCAAAAATAATAAGGACATTGTTCTAAATTCTTCGTTAAAAATGACTTTAAAACCCCCATTGCACACATTCAGGACTTCTCTCTTTTCACTCAGGGCAGGGAGCCAACGTTTTTGTTTCCTGGTGCAAGTTGCTGGGTATGACTGGATTTCAGGTCACCCTTTCCTAACAAAGGAAGGTTGGGGTTGCTGACAGCCGCTCAGACGTCATTAGCAGGTCACATTTTCACAGCTTTGGTCAGGTTTTCGGCCAACTTTGACCAATGCAAATACAATGGATTTGGATCGCTGTACCATAGGAAATACAAAGCATTTCTAACAGAGCACCAGCCAGGTTGCACTGGGTGAAAAATCCGGTAATATTCTCTTCAGAAGGTTTTGGAGCAGCCCGAGAAACTCAAGATTATAATTCAAAAAGATATATTATATATATTAGAAAGGCCCAAAGGCCCCATCCCTGAAGGAGACACCCCATCCCTGAGGGAGGGAGCACGTCCCAGGCAGCCAATGGACCTGCAAAGATCCCCTATAGATCTCTAGGAAGAAGTTATCATCATTATTACTGCAGCACTCCCAATGCTATGGGTTTTATTGCAGGCTCTCTGCTGGATTTGAGGAGCGACTTCAGGCGCAGCTTCTCGCTGTACTCCCATCCTGATGCACCCATCAGGAACACCATCCCTACCTTCATCAGGCCCTAAGAAAACCAGACATCGTTCTAAAATCAGGCATTATCAGCTCCAATCTGCAGTGAATGGCAGCGTTGGTGGCCGTCCCCCTGCACCCTGCCCAGACGGGGGTACCAACGCACAGGCTCGATTTCCATTCCCAATTGCGAGGCTGAGCCAGGGCTTGATGGAATTGGGATTCTGTCCCATGTTTGTAACCGATGCCAGGGAAACACCAAGGGAAATAAGCTCATTTGGCCAAACAAACAAACAACGTGAAGCAAATATTTTGGCCTCGGTCAGGTTTCTGTAGTTGGGGTGGTCCTGCCCTGAGCCACAGAACAAGCTCTGAGCGGTGCTTTTAATGTAAGTCTTATTTACATCATCTTAGGGCATTTATAACGTCTTTAGACCGGACCTCAGAGTTTCATTTGCTGTCACCACGTTCGCCATGCCCAGACACGCTCCACGACCGCAGCCATCGTCACAAATTCATTCAGTGCTCCTGCAACTGCAGAGCTTCCTCACGAGGAATAACCAGAGCGAACTGCAGAAAGAAGAGCTGATCGATTACAGCTCGATTTCTCTATTACAGCATTTGGAAAAAATAAATATACAGCTCTAAAGGTGTGCAAAGCTCCAAACCGCCAGATAAAAGCTCGCAAAGGGGCCTTTATGTTATTTTGGTGTCATGCTCATCTTGTGCATACCTGTTTTGTGTTTAAAGCACCTCTTAATTCCAATCCGATACAGCACGCACAGCCCCTGGCCTTGCTCAGGTGCCTGGTCATCCTCAAAGCCATTTTTCACAGAAGCAGAAACCTTTGTTTTGCAGATACCGAATGAAGAAGGCAAATTTCTGTGGTCACAGAAGTCGTCTGCCCATGGGTCTTGTAATAGAAATTGAACTGCTCAACACCCCTGTCTGAACAGTGGAGAGATTTAAGGTAAATCAGAGTTCTGCAAGCAAAAAGTTCAGCAAAATTATTCGCTGGATGTTTTCAAATCCCATAGGGAGCAAAGGGGGAGAATCTTGCAGCCTATGCCAGAAAATAGAGACACTGCTGCAGGTTATCCAGTTAGGAACCACAGGGGCTGCTGTGCAATGAGGAAATGCATGGGATCATCAGATCATTAAGGGTGGAAAAGCCCCCTGAGACCATCGAGTCCAACCATCTGTTGGTGCGTGGGCATCTTCAAGGGGCCAACCACATCGTATTATCTGGATTTGGGGTTTGCATCACAGTCACAGCACGGGCTGCTGAGAGCTCACAGTTGTAGGACATAAAAGAGGTGAACCCTCATCTCTTGGCAGAAGCCAGTGGTGCAGATGGGTTTTTAGATTTCCTGCTGGGGAAAAAAGAAACCCTGTAAGTTGGATAAAATGTTAAGATAGAAGTATCTATAATTTGTGTTGCAAAGTGCATATCTAAAGCACTTTGAAAGTAACATTTGCAGATAAAACACACCCAGCGCAGACACTCCTTCAGGAAAGTAAGAGCAGAGAAAACGTTTTCTCCAGCCGTGGCGGACGCACCAGTGCTCTGCAGGTGAATCTCAGATCATAAAACAAAGGTGTGAGCTTTATTGTATAACCTCTCCGCACACGGTAGTTATTATGTTTCAGGTTTTCCCTGTTATTCAGTGCCAAGGAGGACAAGAAATCTTGCTGCTGTTCTCTGAAAACCCAAAGTCCCCAAATTCATTACTGGAAGTCAACAAGCCTCCTTTGAGCACCGTGCACTGCCATTCGTTTCTCCAGTCCCCACCTGGATTTAGGTAATGAAAGTCAAACTTTTAGGAAATATCTTCTAGAATCAGAGAAACTGTTCGAGATGCTATTTCATTCTAAGCAGTGTCCTCTGTTTGTTAAATTGAAAAGTATTTTCACCAGAGCCTTTGGAAATGAAGTCACGACCTTTAATAACTCCATTCGGTCTAAACGAATGAACAGAGCTACAGGTGAACTGAAAGTCTTTCCAAGTGCTAATCAGAGTATATCCTATAGATCTTGCAGTCATTAATAGCTGATGAATTCAGCTAATGATGCTGGAGGACATTGTCAAGGTTGACAGACCCTAAAGTTGTCCTTGTTTTGACTGTGGCGCCATAGAAGAGGGATCTCTTAGGGAGAGCAATTACCCCAAAGAGGGAGGCTGGAGTTCTTCGAGAAGATTGGGATGGATGGGCAGTGGTAGGTGGCTATGATGGGATTTTTTTCTTCTTGTAAAAGCACAAATTGTGATTCACCCGAATTTTCGGGTTGGGTTATTTGCCAGTGTTCAGTGATAACGGCCATCGGCACAGGCCTTTATGAGTCCCCGCGGTGTCGTGAGCAGCAGAGTAGAGATAACTCCTCCAAAATGTTGTCATGATTTGTCGTCTGGTCTCGAACTTCCCAAATCTTCTGCCACCCAGGTCTTTTTGGACTCCTTCTCATGAATTATAGACGAGTTTCCCTTCCCAGAAACACAAGCCTAAAAAAAAGGGAGTCCAAAGGACCGCAGAGCATTGCGTGTTGATGGAGCGCCCGTTCCACTTGTCGCAGTGTGAATTTGATTTAACTCAGTGACCTGACTTCAACCAAACCCCACATCTCATTAAACCGCGTGGGATTTAAGCACGTACCCAAGCGCTTCACTGACTGCGGGCGGCTTGTTCATATTTTCTAACGTAACCAGATACTAATTGCATTGCTAAATCGGGGGCTGTGATTGGAACGTGGACCTGAAAAATAATTTACATTAATCTAGAGTGCCTTTACATTTACAAAAAAAATACATTCGTTTTGCTGAAGTTTTAATCTAAAAACCACTTTACTTGTCAGTGAAATCAGAACTGCAGCTATAAATCACTCAGCGTCGGTACAGAAAAACAAGAAGACATTGGACAGTTTATACGCTTTTCATATTCTTCTGTGCAAGATAAGGTCTTAGATTATTTGGAGTCATTTTTTTCCCAGTGAAATAAAGAAGTGGTCAGAAGGAAAGAAGTATTTGTAGGGCTACTGAAGAATACTAAGGATGGCAATAACAAAGGGAATGCAGATGGGCTGCATGGGAACTGTGCTGGGTGCTGCCTTCTGATCCACTGCAGAGCGCAGCGAAGAAACGCAGGCATGAGAGAAGTACCAAAGTATTTTGGTTTCATTTCAGAGTTGCAAATATCTGTTGTGTTGCACCTCTGTGGTCAGAGGAAATGAAGCCCTAGACGGGTGTCAGCGTGGCCTTTAAAATGTGCACAAACAAGTGCAGACTTTTCTCACGTTTTGCCTACAGGAGGACACTGTTGATGGAGCTTAAAATTTTGTGGCATCTGCTAAACTATGTTATCAAGCCAACTTTTATAAGTCAGTTACCATTAAATAGGATGTTTTGAGCTGGCAGCTGTTAAACGTGATTGCACAAGGCGCGTTACAATCATTTAAATCACAGAGGCCAGATTCTCATCGTGATACCAGTATCAACTCCAAGTAAATCCATTATTCGAGCAGAGGGAATTACTTCAGACCCACGTGAGTGCGGCTGAGATTAAAGCCTGGCCCTGGTTTTCAAGCTCTAATGAAGTTCAATTGTGCAGAGTACTTGAAAGGTCTTTTTTCCACTCTGTCGTGTGTACACTCAGGAACATTGGTCATTTAGAAGATAAAAAAGCTAAACACTAGACCTGAACATATGTAGATGTTTAGGCCACCGGGAATAAAATTCTCCAATTAAAATACTAATAAATGCAGAATAACCCCTCCCTTAATTAATTGGTTAAACAAACAGTGAGAGTAGGTGAAATACTTCTATGATTATTTAACACAGAGGAAAATCAAGAAGGTTTGGTTGAATAACAATTCCTCAATTCACACACAATGAAGAACATTTGAGTTTTAATTAATCCTTATTGGCAGTGCAGTAACTTCCACAGAGAATCTATTCCGACTCATTTCATAGGCAGGCGTTTCAAGTTTAGGTAATTTCAACATTTGGTGTCCAATATAAATCTACTTATTAAAACCGATAGGAATACATGGGATTAAAATCAGACACAAAGGGTAAGTACACTTTGGGAGTTAATTTCCCTAAGCAGCTCGTCGCTGCTGTTGACAGCACATGGCACGCTTCATTTCCACGCTTATTTCCCTGGGTTGATTTGTTTATGTTATTATTATTATCATCATCATTTTGGGGCGTTAAATCCTTTCTTGTAAATGGTCAGGAACAGGCAAACGGAACAGGCTGAGCTGGGAGGTGGCACTGACACCAAGGTGGGGAGTGCTCTGCTCAAGGGGTTCTGCCAGCTGGGGAAGCTCTTGCAAAAAAGGGTTATAAAATCTAACACACTTAACTAATAGGCTTCCACGGACCTTTATTTAAGAGTCATAAATTTAATAGAGTTCACTATTTTATCAAAGGCACACAATTTCCTATTGCATCCTTCAGAACCACCCAGAGCAGCTTTGTAGCTGTTGTCTGTGGACCTTTTCTGACCAGGAGCTGCTGCAGGGGACCATGCAAGGTGACCGAAGATAGCAGAGCTGTTTGCAGTGCTCCTAAACTCACAGCAAAGAGGTCCATGCTTCTGTCAGAAAACAACCTGAAAATGATGTAAACCCAGGGTTTTCCACTGAGCTCTGTAGGACCCATTCCATGCAACTGTGGCATCAATTAGGTTGGAAAAGACCTCCAAGACCATTGAGTCCAACCCTTTGCTGCACTCCCCAGTCATCCTGAATCTACCAGACACCCCTCACAAGGGAGCAAGGCTGCTAGCAAATGAGCAAGAAAGGAATATTTTTTGTTTCTGTTTTCTGTTGGCATGAACACAGTAATGTAATGGAAGAAATATTTAGATGTGCTTAATGACAACGCTCGGTTTTACAGGTACGACTAGATAATAAATATTTTAAAAGACCTTTCAAATAAGATATAACAACCTAATAACTAAATGTTGTTTCGGTGAGAAACACCTGCAGTGGATATATTGTTGTGCTGCATTTCAACCCTCATACCAATTTTGTGTTGTACGTTACAAAGCTAACAAAATACCTTCTTGTCCTGCAGCGATACAGCGGCCTTTTTTAATTCTAAGCTCTGATTTCTCATAACCTTAATTTCTTTTTCTTGCTCAACAAAAGTACTTATGTTTGGATTTATAGCTATTGCACAGAATTTCTTTTTATGTGCCAGACTGGATGAACAAAGGGAAACTGAATTCCGTGATATATTGTACTGCAGATCCCATCTGGAGACAGGACTGCGCTGCTGCTGGACAGGGATGGGAAAGGCTGGAGATCTCTTCATCTCCTTAAAACACAGCAAGGTGAGAAGTTTTGTGTTTTTCTTAGCTGTGATCTTACATTATTACCACACATTCACGTAGGGCTACGACATGCTCAAAACAATGCAATAACATACAGGATTCAATGCCATGCTAATGTCACGGACAAAAGTAGGAAGACTTCACTTTCATGTCCCTTTTTTCCAGGACAATGCATAACCTTGTAGGTAGCTTTGATCTGGCCTCTCAGCTCAATTCTACCTTAGAGGCATGGGTGCAAGGTTCAGGGAAACGCAAAGATCCAAGAGGATGAATAATCTCTGGTTCCCTGCGAAGTCCATGAGACTTCCCAAGCTCCACTTCTTAAACCAATTTCTTTGTGCCCTCTCTCCGTGCAGTGGATACCATTGCCCATAGCAAACACAGAGCCAAGCTATCCTCTCACAGCCGCCTGGAAAAGCCCCCTGTGCCCATGGCAGGAGGTGCTTGAGGAGACCATGAGCACAGAGCAGATGGATGAGCCAGCACAGTAGACCTTGAGGAAAACCTCATCTCTTGAGCGAGGGGCCACTCCTCACCGTTGGGATATATTGCTTCACAAGGACGTTAATAGGTGTTTTCACGCTAGTTGGAAGCACCAGCCGTGGCAATAGTCCTTTCAGACCAAGCCCAACCTTCACTCTTGCTGGCAACGGCAATGGCCTGACCACCCCCGTGCCAAGGCCTACACCATTCCCGACCCAGCGAGCCCCGCTCCTGCGTTCTGGGGAGAGCCCGAGGGGGACGGATCAAGTGGCAGCGATCAAACCAGGTGGATTTGGGTTCACTTGTTCCAGGCAAGGCCTGCTATTTGCACAGCTGCAGCTCTTTGCTGAACACCAGCACTTTCTGAGGGGCTCAGCGTTTTCACCTCACCCTTTTTTTTCAGGAAACCTAATGCCTGAAAGGGAAATCTGAAAATATATCCATAGTGGGGAATGGAAATACATGAATCAAACCGACCCTTCAAAAAAGGAACTTTTATACCAGAAACACCGCAGCAGGGTTTGGGGTTTTTTTTTTTCCAGGGACGTGTTTACATTGCAGATGAAAAAGCCTGCCTCCTAACCAAATAGGAACCAGAAGAACATGGCTTCCTAGAAGGCGTGCTTGTCTAGACAGCCCATCAGCAGCCTAACCACAGAGCGGGCCCAATGGCAGCTGCAAAGCTGTCAAAACAGCTCCCTGTGTCGTCTGTCACCGCGCCATACCCGAAGCGGAGCCTCCACGCGCGGCGGCTCCCATGCCGAGGCGGGGGACGGCGGGGATGCGACGCACAAGGAAGCGGCGCGCTGCCACCACCCGCTTGGACGGCTCCTCCAAAAATGCGACCATTCGCTGAGCCCCTGCACTGCAAAAGGCCGTCGGTTATGGTTGGCAGCGGCACCACAAAAGCCGTCCCAAAAAAAGCTTGAACTGGGTTGTTCTGCTTCATTAAGAGCCCTGCCGTAGGAAATCGAGAGCCGTGTGGAAGCTACGCGCTCGAAATCCACCCCGGGCTGTAGCTTGGTAAAGATCAAGCGTGAGGGTATTTATTGGCTTTTCTGGGAACATAAATGTTTTAGGAAGGGAGGCTCGAAAAGCTGTGGTGTGCTAACAGCCGCTGTGCAAACACACCACCAGTCTGCCCAGTTTGCACACCCGCCTGCACTGGGGAAGGCTGGAGCGGCTCCCCGGCTCGCGTGCTGGCTAACGGCACAGGGAGGATTAGTTTTATAAGCATATGCTACTTAACTTACTCTTTGAGAGTGCTCTCGCAGCCCTGCTGCTCTCCATCGAGCTTTTTTTTGCTCATACGTATGCAAAATGTAGGGAGTGATTTATTGCACACCCTTCCCTGCTTCCCCATCCTACCAAGTCCTGTGCAGGTTTTTCAGCAAGCGATAGCAGCCGCCTGTCTTGAATTACTGCGTCTGGAAGAGCCCATTGAACTCAATTTTTTCAAATCAGTCTAAAAACTGTACATGCTGCTGAAGGGGGAGCGTTTTTCACCCTCCTTCTTGCCTTAATTCTGTTGGATGGCTCCGTTTCAAAGCTTTGTTTTGTTTATCTTTCATTTCTAACTCCCATACCAGGACCTCCCCTTCCTCATTCTTCATCTGGAGTGCAACCATTTCTTCGTTTTATTTTCTTTCAGTAACATAACTCTCTCAGAGCTGCACCCATGCGGAGCTGCTTCAGCAGTTTAACACACAACTTGGAGAACGTTTGGCAATTTCGGCAATTCCTGCGTTCACATCATGTCTCATTTGGTCTCTTTGTGCATCCCATAAATGTTCGATAATAGAAATATGAGGTCAGGCACACCAGGGGGTCCTGAAAAGGGAGATAAATTCACAAAACTACCTCTAAATAGATAGATATATATATATTTAATA
>NW_010165926.1:0-30218 GCF_000695765.1 Mesitornis unicolor | reverse complement strand
CTCTGCGCCTGGCTGCATTGGGGGGGGGCCGCCACCGGCCCCGAGCTGCACTCCCGCGGTGGGCGCTCCCCGCCCGCACTCCAAGCCTGCTGTTCCCTCGTTGTCCCGTCTCCTCCAGCCGGTGTTAGGGGGCACCCCAGGGCCAGACCCGCTCTCAACAGGACTCTGTGCCACTGCTGTCACACTGGGTGGGTGGAGAGGGTAGCAGCCTCCACTGACTGAGGACCCTGTGCTTGCTCGAGGTAGAGTTGCCCAGGGCATAGGGCTAAGGACAGTCACCAGCCTGGGGGATCCCTCCACCAGCCTGGGGGCTCCAACAAGAGGTGACACAAGGAGGGAGCACAGAGGGGACTAGCTGGGTCCCTATGTGTGTCTGGCAGGCAGCAGAGCACACCCCAACTGCCCACTCCTGGGTTTTCCCAGCAGTGTCATTCCCCACTTCAGTGGTGCTTGGCCATCAAATATCTGAGATACCTCACTGGTTCCCAGCACGTTCCCAGACTGCCTGATGTCTGGACATTTTGGGGTCCCATGAGACTTGTGCTGCTGAACGTCTCTCTTGCTTCTAATTTAGCAGAGCAAACCAAGAGCTTGTTGGGAAGTGACTGCCCCAGTCCTTTCTCCTCCTTGCTTGGTGCCTGCAAGGGTTGCACCAAAACTATGGGCACCTTGGACATGGCTGCATCCAGCTTCCTCCTCTGCCTGCATCAATTAAGGATTAGTGCTCAAAGTCAGGACGAAGTGATGTGCGCTGGAAGAAGCAATTGCACTGTCAGGGTTTCTGGTGACCCTGATGACATGAGGTGAGACGTGTTAACAAGGCTTGGACTCTTCCTGTACTGTTGAGTGCTCTCCTGGCCGCTGGTGACAGGGGCTGAGCTCCTCAATGCCACTGTTCTGAGATGATCCAATTCATTGCGTTCATTGTTTGGAAATACACTCATGGATGCAAGGGGCCAGATTCAGTTCTTGCTGGGGCTGCTCCTTCTTCCCAACCCAGTAAGACAGTGGGAGGTGGAAGGAGGATGTATCTCACTCAGTGATGAAACATTTAGGGATGAGTAGAGGCTGGGGCCTGTATCTCCCTCCTGCACACCAAGTGCCAGCGCAGTAGACCCGGCAGTCCAGAAGCCATGGGCACTGCTGGAGGATGGAGAGGGAGGTCCTCAGCTGCCGTTGTGCTGCTCAGAGTCTAGCAAAGTAATTCCCTCCATGAAACCATCTGAATGCATCTCATCACCTTCACTGGTTGGTCTCCCTATTTGAAGGGAAGTCCCAGATTGCATGTCTGGGTCCATCTGATACTACTTTTTATCTGTCTCTTGGTTGCAGGGACAATCTGGGGAGGTCTGCCTCAGTAGTCCTCAAGACATTGCACTCACAGTGACCCTCGACAGATCACATTCAACCTTCAGTTACCTTTTGTCTTTTCTCTAGCTTCAGCCTCTCCATCCTGCCATACATCTACCAAAATGACCCCCAAAGCTGTCCCACATCTTTGGGGCTATGGTTATCCCAACCCAACCCAGACCTACACCCAGGGCTCTGGTCCCATCCACGTCCCAGCTATTTTTCCTCCCAGTCTCCTTTCTTACTCCCATGGCCAACAGCATGGCATATGGACCTATTCCAAAAGCTCTTTTGGCCTTGCAAGGACAGCGCCTGTTTTCTCCACCTGTAAAGCTATATCCATGGCAGGTCTTGGCAGGAGAAGCCCAGGACCCAGTCCAACCCCTTCTTGTTGAAGATCCTTCAAGTCGAGGTGGACAGAAGATGGACGTGTACCTTATTTTCTACTTTGTAGGTTGAACATCAGTAACCCTAAAGGGCTGGACCTTTCTTGCCGTGTTTCTGGCCCCGAGATGGTTAAATCCCACATCCTGGCAGCACAATATACATTATTTGATCCCAAAGGCTGAAATCATTAACTGGCTGCTGCTCTATGCTGAGGAACAGCCATTAGGAGGGACTTAGCATTTCGTTAGCACATCGTTGGCACTCTTCCTTGCAAGTTCAGGCTCTGGTGCTGCGGAGGCCAAGACACCCAGTAAACCTTGCCACAAAAGCACCGCACTTGTGAAATTTGTGAAAATAACTCCAGTCTGAAATTACCCAGGTGCATAATCCTCTGTGGGATAAGCGCCCAAATGATTCCCACTGAATAGCATCGTCTGATGTGGCTTTTTTTAAAGTATCTTGTTCTTAAATGTTTAAATGTTACAGCTACTTCTATGATCTGCTTGGCAATGTTAAACTGTGAGCCTAAACCCAGCAATCTCACTAGATCGTAGTTTACCAAAGAAAAAGGAGAAATTAAAATAACTCACCCAGTCAGAGCCGACAGCCACTGGAGTCTCCCAAATCGCTCTCTATGGTGACATTAAATAGCAGTGGGGTCACTCCCCACTGAAATAACTTAGCCAGGAATTGTCCTGGGGCTGCGATGGTCTGGTCAATCAGAGTACCAGTGCTAATTATAAAAAGGCACTGGATCCCAAGGAGATTAACTGCAGCGCTTTCCTAGGGAAGTGTATTATAGGTCCCTCTTGTTGCAGGAGGGAGAGAATTAAATAAAACAAAACTAAATAAATCAAAGCAAATTAGGCTAACTGCTTGAATAACGAAAGTCCTGGGACTCGAATGCTTCCCACACCCCAGCAGCCATTCACTTCAGAAGCTCTTTTCTTAGCAGCGTTTTAATTTCTTCCAACATCAGACAGAAGCAAATTATTTTCTCTCTCGTTGTTGAGAGCAAGTCTACAAATAGATGAGATTTGAATAAAGGAGCCCATTAAGTAGTATTAAGATTCTGAGTAATTTGGTGGTGTCGGTGAGTTGTGCATGTTTCTCTAGTCCCTCCTTATCAGCTGCAATGGCTTGAGATTTCGAAAATCAAAAAAAACTGGACCAGATGGTCTTTAAGGTCCATTCCAACCCAAACCATTTGGGCTCCACCAGTGTGAGCTGAGCATGAGAACGTGTTTCATGTTGGCCAACCATGACCAACCACGCTCTAGGTGAAGTTCACGTGTTTTGGACAGTACAGACTCTTCCAAATTTTGTTCTTGGCTGATGGGTTTCAGCTCCGTACCAGCGAGCTTTTCAGCTTCAGATGCTGGAAATTAAAATAGCACCAAAGACCCATTTGAAGTAGCGGCCCCAGATCCTCCAAAGGTTTTGGCAGCATCTGCCTTGTGCCTTATCACACTCTCTTGGTAAGATGCAGTTTGTTCTGAAAATTGAAACAGGCTCATTTAACAATGTTTAGGGCCAAACCTCCAAGGGATGGAGTTATTAGATAAATAACTAAGTGTGACGGACCCTTTAGACACACCTGTTATCTTCACTGGTGCAGTTTAAGTCTCAGAACTGTTATAAATTACATCCAACTGCCTAATTTCGGGCTAGGTCTGCTCTCCAGGACTGTGTGAATTGAGAAGAGTCCTTCTGGCATCCCAGAATTTACCTGGATGAAGTAATTGGAGCCATTGGTGAATGATGCACTGGTCTAAGGCCAAGCTAAATGTCACTGTGTGCCTTGGGCTCGCTCTCCCTGGTGGTTTTCTCATGTAGTCAGATGAAATGCAGTCACTTTTGGTACCCATGCACCCTAGGATCACATTATTGGTCTGTGTCATGCTTCATGGCTGGGATATCTTGCCAGAGGGGCTTCAGGTTCACCCTCGTGAGACAAAGAGTCCAAACCCACGTAGCATCCCTTTGGTCTTTCCTTCTTTCTGTAACACATCGCTTGCTCTGTTTCAGTCTCAGACATGAAGCCTGAGAGACTGCAAATGAAACCATTAATACCTGCCATGAGAACGGGGCTTTGCCATAGTCTTCCAGCTTTGATGCGCAGCTGAAGCGTCCACGTGCATTGAGCTGTAGGGCTGCACAAACACAACACCGACATCTAAACCATGCGTGAGCCTTCCTGGGTGGTTCAGTGAGCCAGGGTGCAGTGGAAAATGCCTGAAACAGCCATTCTATGTAACTAAAATACGGTGGGTTTTGAGTATGTTTCCTGGATAACTCAGTTTGCTGTATGTCCGTGGTCTTTGTGAAGAGAGGGAGGTCTCTGCTGGGGGCTGCAGGCCATTTCATCCAAGGATGGCTGTGCGTTGGTGATGTGGGTGCTGCAGATGAACCGATGTCTGTGTCTCTGGAGGTGGCTGGAAGTGGCTTGAATGTACAAATGCCTACATACATGTGATCTGCTATGAGTGAGTAACAGCTTGGTGGTCAGGGTACAGCCCTTTCGTCTCTTTCTTCTTAGAAAAGCCATGCTTGGATGCTTGCTAGGGCTTGCTGGGCTTTGTAGAAGCTCTCATGCTCACATCTACTGGTGTTGGGCATGGGCAGGGCAGAGGAACTGGGGCTTGCAGAGGAGCATCAGGCACGCCAGCTGTAACATGGAAAAAAAATACCCTCGGGGTCCTCTCACTGTGAAACAAGCCAGTGTGGTCCACCGGTTTTCCTTCACCCTCCTGAAGGGCCTGTGCTAAATTGGCACAAAAACAGAAGCTTGACAGTGAGAGGCGATGTCTGCCTGTACCCCAGTCCATCTGCCAGCCACGGGGATGCTTGCTATCCCCAGAGCTGCAAACCTCGCAGCAGGTCCCGCAGTGGCCAACAGGGACATTAAGGGGCATTGATGTTTCAGAGAAGCCAAGTGGCATGGCTCATCACCGCAGTGCAACTGCTCAAAAGCAGCTTTAACCTGGAGGTCACATTTAGGCCCCCATCTCCTTGGACCAGGAGGAAGGGAAAAAGTCCTCTTAGTTCCTCATAAACTCAGCGGTTGCACTGATGCATCACATCTGGTGGGATGGGTCAGCTGAATTAGCTTAAATCTGCTGAATTCAGACACATCCACTGTCTGAAAAAAAATTAATAATGAAAGTTTTGGCTTCCTACAATGGCAATATTGTCGCAACAGTGGGATGTGTGTGTTCTTGTTTGCATGTGTGCACACAAGCACACAGTTTTGGCTGCAAAACGCAGTGCTGTTGTGTCAAATAGTCATAATAATACCCTGGCCTGCTGTGTTGACACTGACTGGCGTGTGAACAGTGATTCCCCCGGGGAGAATTAGTAGCGGTTTAATTAATAGTGGCCAGCGGGACTGCTGGAGGTATTGGCTATGTCGTGGCCACAAGTTTCAAATTATAGGCAACAGAAGAAGTTGGACATCCTGGCAATAATAAACAAAATACTAAAAATGCAGCCCATTACCACAGCCTGGCTCTTTTACAACCAAGTAGTGCACAAGGATAACTCCAATAAGGCTGACATTCAAAAAAATAATGAGTGTCTTGTGCATTATCAGCAGAAAAAAACCCAAACACGTGAATTCTTGTTAAGTTAAAAGGAAATATTAATACGCAACACTTCATCTGGTGAAGTTGCCCCTGTTGCACTATGGAAATGAATCCTGGGAATTATTTAAAATAGCACAATCAGACCAAGTTTATTTCCCTGAATAAAATGAAATCCCATTGGAACGCCTCTATTCTTCTCCATAATGCAGGGGGAAACAATTAAATTTCAGTAGCTCCTCACTACAGCCACTCCATATTAAGCACAGGATGGGTTTTATTCACAGGAGATGTTTGCAGGAGCCGAGGACGTCTTTTGAGTGCACTCTGCTGGCCGCTGGCCGAGGGATGAAGCTCTACCAGATCCTTCGCTTCCTCACCCCAAATCCTCCAGGAAAAGCAGTTCCCCTTACAGAGAAACCCGCCGCAGTGTTTAACCCCCTGTGGTTAAGGTCGAAAAGGAATATACTGATTTTAAGTCAGTTTTGGGGTTTTGAGGGGCGCTGATGGGATGCTGGGCATCACCTCCAGGTTTCCTCCGTATTTTCCTGGACCACATGGGACGAAACCTCCCAGGAAGGTGCTAAGGGATCATCTGGGCACGTCTTGCACTTCCCAGGAACCTGGAGGTGAACAAATTAATTTGTCGCCAGGCTATTACACTGCCAGCATCACTGGTGATGCACGGCCATGAACAGGGAGCACAGAGGTGTCTGGGGAAAGTGTTAATAACATTTCAGCAGGGTGAACGCTGTGTAACTGCAGTGGAGTTAGGAAGATTTTTTTTTCACCAAAATCTTGCAAATCAGTGCAAATCAGTGTGTGACCGTCCTGTCTGGCCAAGGCTGGGTGGCTTTTGCTTCCTTGTGCTTTTCATCCAGAGTGTGTTGAGTTGCACGTGTTGGAGGGGTGGTTACAGACATCATAACTGCTTTATGTTTTCTGTATTTATTTGTTTCTTTATTTAGTATATGTTTATGTATTTTATATATCTATATATATATCTATATGCATATCTATCTATCTATATGTATATCTATCTATGTTGGAGCCCCCCAGGTGAGGGCTATGATGCTTTCCCACCTCCTCCAAACAGCAAGAGATTTGCAGCTGGTCTCCACTTCCAGCTGGACCTGGACAAGGATATTGAAATTGCTTATGCTAAATAGAGCATTCATAACGGGGGAAAAAAAAAACACAAACAATTAGTTTTCAGAAGTGTGGATGCCCAACTTGGTATCATCCTCTTTAAAATGACAGCTCCCTTCAGGCAGTGGTGTAATAACAGGAAGTACTCCACAGATCTCGGGCCCAGACATTGCTATTCATGTAAAAGAACAGCCATCGGACCAAGACCTCCTCTTAAAGGGTTATATTTATTTATTTACTTTTGAAGTATTGCTGCTGTGGACGTCGCTCTGTGTGTCCCTGATTACAGAATCACACAGAATCACAGAATCATTCAGGTTGGAAAAGCCCTCTAAGATCACCAAGTCCAACCATCAACCCAATTCCATGGCCACTAAACCATGTCCCCACGTGCCACATCCACACATTTTGTGAACCCCTCCAGGGATGGTGACTCCACCACTGCCCTGGGCAGCCCCTTCCAGTGCTGACCACTCTTTCAGTAAGGACATTTTGCCCAACTCCCGGACAGGCTCTTGTTGGACAGGAATTAAAGTCAGACACTGCAAAACTCTTCTGCATTGTAAATCTCATTATTTTTCCTGATTCAGGCCAATGAAAGGAATTTGAGATTAAAATAGAGTAGAATTTAGGACCAGATGCTTTTAGAGGTGCAGTTTAGGTGAATTCAATGGAAATGTCTCCTGGCTTTTAAAAAGGGTTGTAATTGTCTAATATGCACTAAGTTCTCTGAAAAAAACCTGTCCTTTAATTTATATCCAGTTTATTAGATACTTCACACACCTGTCTAGTAATTTGAACAGTAAAAGGCTGTTCACCTCAATAATAGCTCACGGCAATGAGGTTTGCAGGTGAATTCAAGACAAAAATTACTCCTTTTTGATCTATTTTCAGCAAAGATGCTTTTCTATGCCTGTTTCAGGTGAGTCAGACTTTTCTTCCCCTCCTGTTATTTTCTAATGTCTCTTTCATCTTTGCAAACTGCTTAGCAAGGAGGGCTGAAAAATGGGAGCGATCCGAGCTGAACCACAAACCTATTTTGGTTCAACTTGGGTGGAAGTGGCATGAAGTTGCCCCATTTGGAGCATCCTTTTCTCTGCCTTCTTTTACTGCTTCTCCAGTGAGAAGAGCAGAAAATCATCATCAGGAGCGGGGATACATCCCAGCAGAAACACTGGTGGCTGCTGCTTATCTTCTGCTCGAGTCAGATTTATTTTTCCATTGGTTGAAAAGCCAGAATGTCATGGCATTAAAAAATGTGCACCAGTCTCAATATGATTGAAAAATGAATTAGATAAAATTCTCCTCTTGTGACCACCAAACTTTCTGGAGAGGCAGGTTCATAGGGATGAAAGGAACACAGCAAAAATTGGTGGCAGATGTGATGGAGGACCAGGGGTACGAAGTCTAATTGGGGCCTTCAGCTGTTCTTGTAAGAAATTGCCCAATAAATTAAACCATCAAATATTCATCCAGTCATCTGTTTGCCATTCCATTCAAACTCATGCATTCTGAGGGGAATACATATTTGGCCATTTTATTAATAACTTATCTATTATTTATGTATTTTTGTATTATTCATAAAACAGAAAAATAAAGAATGTTTTCCTATTGAAGAGCATATGTGGGAGTAGAAAGAAAAAATAAAGTCTACCATACAGTAATTATATGAGGATTACTGGAACTTTTAAAGATATGCGCTGTAGATCAGATTTCAGATAGGCCCACTCTTGTTCCTCAAGAGATGGTTTTGACTATTTTCAGTTTGAACGAGGAGTTTGAAAAGGTTTACTTCAGGATTTCAGCCAACTTTCAGAGGAAAAGGGCTCATAGCTTGTGATCTTAATTTCATTAATCAGCCTTTACTGTTATTTTAGAGTGTCTTGAGTTCCTCCTCAGATGTTACATACACGAGTGTTGTGGTTTAAGGGTTACCAGCCTGAAAGGGAAGGACAGGTGATGTCTGCAGGACCCTGGGGGTTCAGAGATCAGTACAGTTCCCTCCCCTTTCTGGCCACGGTCCATAAAAAAACGAGGAGGCCCAAGGTTTTCGTGGGCTTTTCCTGGCTTCCTGGGCTGCTTCCTGTCACATCTCGGGACGGCTGGGCCTGGCTCCACATGCTCGGCAGCATCCACCACCATCCGCTCCCAGCACCACTGCAGTCCTTGGTGACGAGTCGCAGCGGTCACAGCAGCCACAAGGCACTGCTTGGACACTTCCACTCGGGACTGCTGGGATCGGGTTTTGTATAGAGTTAAATATCCTTTGTCCCTTATTAATTTCCTTTTCCTTTCCCCTGTTGTTTTTCATTAAACTTGTTACAGTCTTAACTTCCAACCTTGTGCGAAGCGTCTTTTTCTCTATTCCCTGTTTTTTTAATCCTCCCCTGGGAGGGTAGGGGACAATAGAGAGAAAATCCTGCTCCCTGGGCTTGCCCTGAGCCTTAAACGGAGACAACGAGTGAGCTCAAGTCTGCACAGAGAGGTTGTACTTTTAATTGTTTTGATGAGTACAGGTAGAAAACATAAAGAAGTCTTGAGTACAAGCACATTTTCAAACCTGAAATACTACCTCTTCCAACAAATGTCTTTCTTATTCCTTTAGACTAACATCCTTATTTTGAAAAGCAAATCAACAGCAAAGTGTGAGATTAGCTCAGGCACCACTTTTAGTGCCACACCAGATGGGAAGGCTCATAATGAGGATCAATTAAAAATGTTGTGGTTTGACTCTGACAGAATTCACAGAATCACGAAATGGTTTGGGCTGGAAGGGACCTTAAAGACGATCTGGTCCAACCCCAAATTAAGATTAATGTCTCCATCTCTTTCTTCTGGGTACAAAGCAGGTCTCCGATGGGTGATAATGACAGCACTGTATCACAGTAGCTTCCACTGAGCCCAAAATACCAAATCTCTGTGTCACATAGAGACAACGGGAGGAAATGGTATTGAGTATAGGAGTTCTCTTGTGTTACTGCTTGTGGGTCTTTCCTGATGAAGACAAAACACGATGGGGATGGTTTCCCCTATGCAGTGATGCTCAGGATTGGACCTTGTGGTCCATATCTAATTTGACAGCACCACCGCAGCATCAGCAGGATGGAAAAACGTCTCCCACTGTTTCAGCTCTGAGAGCAGAGCAAAGTCTGAGCACCCTCGTTCACACCCAAGCCAAAATGCTTGGAAACAAACCCAAAAATAACTGCAACCACTAATGCCTAGAAAACTGGGCAAAGTACGTTAGAGAAAATGCATATAAGGATAAAACAGTACGAGAGGTACTGAAGGACAGAATGACTTAGCCACGGGATAGTTTTGCCTCGTCTGTCTTTGATTGAAAGGATAATAAAGGATTTTCATAAAAGCTATTCTCAGGCTAGGGCTGATAAATAATTGTATTTGACTGCATTCTGCACTCATGAATTCCCTGTTGTGACTGAGGGTGGAGGTTGTGATTTTCTTTTTTGCTTTAATTATACAAATATGATAAGAGGCGCTTGTTCTCCTCTTTCCCAACAGGGAGAAGGAAGAAGCTCAGAACATTAAACAGTTTACCAAAAGTTGCACCTTTGATTGGCCTCAGGCAGCTACATGACTATATCCAAGATTAAAATAGAGTAAGCATTAGAAAACAAGCTGTATGTTTAATAAACCCAGCCCAGAGTTTGCTTTCCAGTGGCAGTTTTAAAGCAGTCTGAAGCATTTAACCATATACGTCAGTGAGGAACCAGAGAGCTCATGAGATCGGCTTGGACGATGGGTGCAGACATGGGATTTCTCTGGTGGAGGATAGTAGACCCCTACGTATGCGATGTTGGTTTCTGCTTGCTCATCTCCAGCTTTGCACCATGGTATCTTTACTGTCCTCCACCGGAGAAAGCCCACGGGGAGGTGGCTGGTGTTTGTAGGACTCATCTCAACAAGGACATATCTTAGGCAGGAGGTGGTCTACTCGGCCTTGTTGAAAGCTGAGATACCTCGGTACATGCTCAGGAGAAGACCTTCATGCATGGGAGACCTTTAGGACCACCAGGAATGAAGGAGCTAAGAGACTCCAGAGCAGGGAAGCAGGCAAACAGGATTGTACTTTTAGACTTAGATATTATTTTAATTTAAATTTTCCCTCCTTAAAAAGAAAAATAGCCTTTAACTCGGCAAAATGAAATTCATTGTGGAAAATTCAACTTGGCATCAGATGAAGAGGTCAGACAATATAATTTCGAATTACAGAAACAAGTAGCTTACCTAATTACCAGACAGCGTGCTCATAAGCTGAGATGATATTTATCTTGAAATATTAAATAATCTCCGTGGAATCTCTTTGGTTTAACCATAGTTAGTATTTAATTACTCAGATGAATCCTGCAGTCGGGTGGTGAGTTTTGAGAGAGATGCACAGCGCTGCTGAGCCTTCAAGAGACCAGATGAGACCCTGAAGAGCAGTTGGGCACTCGTTTTCCTCTCCTTCTCAGAGCCATTTTCTTAGTCCTTATCAAAGTGTAATTATTTTTGTTAGGTCTTTTCAGTCCTATATGTAAAGCCAGCCCCTTCATTACAGTGGGAGCTTTGCCGTGGTGTCCCAGATGTCCTATGTCCACCCAGTGGCCCTGCAAGGGGCTCATCCAGCATTTTTAGAAGAGAGGAGCTCGTTGTAGGGCTGGTGTTTGATGTTGATGCAGAGGAGTCCTCATGCTCATGGTAAAGAGGTCTGAAACCAGCAAGCCTTGCTCTCCAGCACCAGTGAGGATTGGAGGTGCCAGAATGATTGAATTTGTGCATTTCTTCATGAAAAGCAACCTCTGTGCCTATTCAAGGATTGTGGCTCTCATTTCTTCACTTTTTCTTTATGGAAGAGGAAAAGAGAGAAAATAGCCCTTCATCTACATGAGGGCACATCTGCAGCAGAGTGATATTTGGTGAGAGCAAAGCGGATGTCTCCATTTTTTGATGTTTCCCATCATTTTTCCCTTGTAGATAGCTCTGGTTATCTCCCTCACACTAAGAAACAAACATCCCACGGTTGCGATCCAAGGCCTGGCTGGTGGGTGTCCCTCCATACCTTTAGAAGGGCTCTGGATAGTAAGTCAATAGCTTTTTAAGGGCATTTTTTAAGCTACTTCGGAAGTAGGAAGATCCTCAGTGGTAAGAGCAGGTGACAGGCGCAAGCAGTCCCTGTTTGCAGCCTGTGTTTGTCTCTCCTGCAGTTTGCACATCTGGTGAAGAAGATCTAAAGGACAACCAGAGAGCAGCTCTATGCTAGCCCAAGGTCATTCATGAATATTGATTTATAGTCTTGATATGCCATTTACATATTTATGTGCATATATATTTATGTATTTATGTCTACAAAGCAGAGGTGAATAAATCTGTGTATGTGTATAGACACACATCAACACGTATATACACTGGATACATGTAAATACACACTAGCACGTGATTTAATTGTACCCTGCTGCCATAATGTTTATATCAGCCTCCAGTCCTTTCCTGAATCTTGTTAATTCTTTCAATTTCCATAACATTTATCAACAATTAGACAGTCCAATTCTGTGCTAAGCTCTTGTATCAATGAAGACTTCCCTGCCTTTTCCTTTCCATGAAGCATCCCTTGCTGTTTCTGTCCAGCATAAGGAAAACCAACTTAATTGTGAACAGGTTTACAAAGTCTTCATTCTTTCTTTGTAGTATGTTTTTCTGCACTAATTTCTCCTTCATATAAAATGGTCAATACTGTATAATAAAGACAAGTCACACAGTAGCTTGCAGATTTTTTCTGCGTTACTTTCTATGTGTAGCCTAGTGTTGTGCTTGCTCTGTCTCTCATGTTAAGCAGAGGACTCTGTTACACTCCAAATTAACCCTGTTACCATCTCCACCGCTGACACAGTTAATAAAGAAATGTGAGGGGGTGTGAAGAGACCTCAGTCTTGCAAATGTGGAGGAGGGAAGAGGTTCTGCGAGCCCTGTGTTCCCACCAGGAGGTAAAGCAAACCCACCACCACCAGCTGGGTACAGCCCCGGGCTTCCCTGGTCATCCAGGAACCTCAGAGAAGATATTGAGACACAGAGACTTCCCAGCACACACAACAGGAGAGCTCTGGAAAGGTACATTTTGGCTCAGTATAAGAGGAAGATGAGAATGGCCAGCAACCTGTTACAGGTTATGTGATTGTACACATTAAAAGGGCTAAATAGAATGAAGATTAGGGATAGTTGAGAAAAGGCCTAATGTTGGATGAATTTTCTTTTGCTTTCTGTAAGGAGAAGGGTGTCCAGGAGTCTGAACCCTCAGCCTACTTTATGTAAGTGAAAGTGGTGCAGCAGAAATTGCAAAATACAAAAAGCAATAAAACTCCAACTGCTGCATGTGAACAAACCAAGAGCCTACTTTCAGCAGTGAAAACAAAACCCACAAAATGCCAGCATCAATAGCAAGGCTAGACAAGGAACCGAGAGCCTGAGAGTCAGGTCTTGTTGGTTTTAGCTTATGCTATACTAAAATAAATCTCTGTATGTGAGGGGGTCTGGGGAACTCCAGCCTTGGTGATTTTAACTCAATATTCTGCTCAGACTCCAAGCAGTTTCTGAAGGAAAGAGTAATGAAGGATGTGAAAGCCAAGGGTAGACAGGATAAATTAGATGATGGTTTTATCAGTGTTAGATTACAACAGAGACATTTCTCATAGTTTTTTTTTTAATATGAAAACACTTTCTTAGATAAGTGAAATGCAGCAGATCCATGTCTAATTTGAGTAAAGCATTTGACTTTGTTCCCCACCGGAAATTATTACTGAAAGCAGAGATGCTGGGGATTAATACCAATATTGCAAGTTGATTAGAGCCAACCAAAGGGAAGGTGTCTGTGTATGTTGAGCAGGGGTGTTTTGGGATGAAGAGAGGTGACTGCTAGAGATGACTACAGATGTGACAGGTCCTATTTAATATGGACATTGATGACACCAGAGAAAGAACTACAGATCAGTAGAAGTTGCAGAAATTTGGGGTATCTACCTTAGGTGCCTGTGCTAAGAAGTTTGGCTCCTACTGCAGATGATTTGCTGTAGATGGGTTAGATGACTTGAAAAGAAAGATATTTTAACAGAGGTCAATGTGGCATCTGAGGGGGCATCTTTGACCAGCACAAGGTGAGACAGAGTCTTTGCAAGGGTCCAAGTGATTTTGCATTTATTAGCGCTGACCTGAAACAGCCATCACATTGCCCATCTCCCCTGGCTTATCCAGCTCAGGGAAAGCTCTCCTCACTCTGCTGGATGGGACTTGGAAATGATGAATTAATTCCTTAAGATTAACTTAATATTTCTTAAAACCTGAGTGAAGTAGCTTTATTACGATTTTGCAGTCAGTGATATTTGACCAGATATTAAATTAATGGGATCAGAGGGTAATTTAGGTTGGAAGGGACTTCTGGAGGTCACCCAACTTCCTTCTTAAAGCAGGCCAGATGCAAAGTTAAATGAAGCAGCTCAGGGCTTGGGCCAGTTCACTTCTGAGTATCTCCACGGACAGAGATCCCTTCTTCAGGGCAAATCCATGTATTTCTACTTCTAGGAACTTTTGCTTGATTGATCTGTTTGCACAGTTTTCCCAAGGAGCCAGGACATCTTTCACAGCCACAAAGCTCTCTTAATCTTAAAACAAAAAGCTCCAGGTCCATAAGAGTTGTACTGCACATGTAAGTTTTTGGTGCAATAGTCATCCCAGGGCAGAGAACTACTATTAATTAATATATTTTACTTAAGTATATCATTACTGAAAGCCTGTTTATGCAGTTGAGGCCCAACACTGGGGCTTTCATGAACTTGCTCTAAGCAAACCAGGCACAATACTTCTTCCCCTCCCAGGATAAAATCACACAAAACACATTAACGTTAATGAATTCATTAATGATAGCACTCAGGTAACTATGGTGATGAAGGCCATGGAAGTACCTAAATAAATGAGAGAGGCTGTGCCAGAACATGGCCCTTCTCCTGCCATTTATAATGGCATTCAGGCACATTACGCTCCTCCAGGACTGATGAATTGTGCTTTGCAACATTAAATCTACCACAGAATGCAAGGAGGTTAAATAATAAAAGTGATGTTCATTATACGGACATTAAATAAGCATCAAAGCCCCCAAATTCTTGAGCTATTGGCAGTTGAAACCAACCATGATGGACCTGAAGAGGCTACAGGAAAGCTGGAGAGGGACTTTTGACAAGGGCATGGAGTGTTAGAATGAGGGGTGATGGCTTTAAACTGGAAGGGGACAGATTTAGATGAGACAGGAGGAAGAAATCCTTCCCTGTGAGGCTGTGAGGCCCTGGCGCAGGTTGCCCAGAGAAGCTGCGGGTGCTCCCTACTTGGCAGTGCCCAAGGCCAGGTTGGATGGGGCCTGGAGCAGCCTGGGCTGGTGGAGGTGTCCCTGCCCATGGGGGGGCTGGGCTGTAGGGCTTTGAGGTCCCTTCCCACCCAAACCACTCTGTGATTGTATGAATGACGATGCAACCGTGAATAATAAGCTGTGACAAACTGTGAAGTTAAACAATGCCAACTTGCATAAATAGCTGGAATTGTGAGAGGAGTCTATTTAAAGCATTTGCAGTCACCTAAACTGCCACCTATTCCAGGTCTCTGTTTTTTCTCTTCATTTCTGTGTTGCTGATGCCGCTGCCAAAATGTGATGATTTAGGAACCTGGTTGAAATATTGGCTCACATTTCTTCCCCAGTTGCCTTGAATGCTTTCACTGTGCTATTTCTCAGTGAGCCTTGTCAGAAGGATGTCTTTCACTGTGTTATATCTCTCTGGAAGTGAATGCAGCAACAGATTGTTATTGCCATTCAGAAACCTTGCTTCCCTGGTTATGGATGAGAAAACTCAGAGGCACCTTCTGAAATGAAGCTCCTTTGAAATCTAAAATAATTTTCTGGTCTACCGGTACTCTTTAGTATAAAGATGGAGTAAAGTGGTGAGTAGGACTATCTTTGTTAAACAATCTCCTTAAAGGGGAAAGGCTAAAGAGCTTTAATACTTCCCACTGCAGACCTACCGTAGTGTAGTTATTATTTTATAGCTTTAAATCTACACCGCCTGAAAGCAGCAGAAACCAACAGCTTTGTTGAGCGCAGAATGGCTCAATCAGACAGAGCAATCATTTAAAATGAAACTGCGTGACACAACACAGGACACTTCCCGTCATTCTCCAGGACCAGAAATGCCACCACCGTTCCCACCAGGCTCTGCTCTGTGGCCACTCCTTGGGCTTGTTGAAGGGCATCCATCGCCATGTAAATCCAGCTTTGACTTTGTTATAAGCCAGGTAATGAATCCGCTACTGTGATGAAGATGGGTTGCAAGCCCAACCCATGAGCAGAAGACCCTGAGCTGCATGACCAGGTCATGAGCACGCTCCAGGGCTTTGGGTGAAGCATGAAGTGAGGTCAGCATGAAGCTGGTGGAGAAGGGAGGTGGACTGGGGTGGGGGTCTCCCAGCATTTGCACCCAGGAAAGGTTCCAAGCAGAGTGGAGCTGGCCTGGTTCTGCTCCCAGCAGCTGCATTGATGGGCTCCACTCAACAAGGGGAGCTTCGAGGTGGTGGTGTGTACAACTCCATGACTTCAGTGTTTTTGTGAGTGCTGTGTTCACATCAGAAAGGCAAGAGCTGGAGCCATGGAGGAGCTGGTGGGAGGAGAAAATGCCACATGGATGAAAGAGGCTCTGGCACAGATTTTACTTGAGATGACAATTCAAGGAGTTGTTCTTTGCTGTGAACAACACCAAGCTCTCGCAGAGAAGGCAGAGCCCAGTGTGCTGCTGGGGATGGATGCAGATGTGCAGAGCACAGCTGGGGAGGGGGCTGCAGCCGGCTGCTTAGCGGCTGATCTTCACACGATCTTCTTGTCGTGTAAAAATGCAAATTCTGCTTCTGCTTGGGGCACTTTGGGAGCTGTGTGCCTGCCAAAGAAGAGCATAGGAGATGGCTGGGAGAGGAGAAGAGCGAATATCACAACAAAGCTCCTTCAGTGTCTATTATAGTGGCTTTAATAGTTCAGATCTGTGGACCCACATGAGGAGATATGTAACAGCTGCCATAAATGAGCACAATCCTCAGCCTAGGACCTCTCTCCACACCTCTACTCCAGCCAAGATGTCCCACCCTGGATTCGGTCCTCTCAGATCATACCTTCTGCCAACACAGGCAAAGCTCTCCCTGAAGTTCACAGATGTCTTCAAGCACAAAGCAAGCTGAACACTACCTTACTTGGCCCAAGGAAATGAAAATAACACAGCAATGGGCAGTTCTGACTTCATTAATTAAAGCCTTGCCGTGAACGATGTACTTGGCTAATGAAGAGAGACACTAGGTGGGCACTGGGTGGATTAATATCCCAATGACATTATTGATGAAGCAAGGCGAGCCTCACTGGAAGCGGCAGGCAATGGAAGTGCAAAGCAGCAGCTCATGAAAGCATCTCAGAATAAACTTGATTCATTTAGACCCAGTACTTGTTACAGGGAAAACCAGGCACAGTCTAAGATAAGTGCCATGCACTTGGAGACACAGCGGCAATGCGGTGCTTACGGATATGGTGGGTGAAAGCAGATCCTTGCTGCCGGGGGCTTCTTGGGGGAGTTTCCACGACAGGAGCATGATTTAAATGCAAAGCAGGGTTTACCTTTCTGGGAGATGCTCTGGCAGGAAGGGAATGTGTTCATTAGCTTTGTTCAGTTTAGGTTTGTGGAAAGGAAAAGTCATGGTTTGGAGCTGCTATTTGAAGGCAGCGGTGATCTAATGGCTCCCCAGGGCTGCCAGCCCATTCTTCTACAAGGACACCTGAAGCATCTTCCCTTGATGACTCCTGTTTGGCTGCTTTTTGGTCCCTTTTGTCTTGTCTGAGCATCCCTGTGGGCAGTGCTGTGGTGTGGATGCTCCCTGGGGTCAAGCCAGCCCCAGAGCTGGTGACCAATGGCCCATTGGTGACAAACCCAGCCCATTCCTGCAGCCCATCTGTTCTTAACTGGTTTACACAGCCCGGGACAGTGATGTTGGACGTGTGTGCATGAACGTGATTGTCAGGAAGGAAATTGATCAGTTCTTGAAGGACTGAGCCCAATCTGGGGATGGGAATGAATGCAGAGCAATTGATTCATCTCCCTTTTCTGCCAGTGTGACTGGGAAACGCTTCCTATATTTCAGAAGGCATGCAGACATGTAATGTGGTGGTATGTCAGCAGGCAAGGCTGAAGCCATTTGCTCTGTCGTTTTTAAGAATTCAGCAAAAACGTGTTCTGACCTGAAATTTGATAAACAAAGACATTGGTGTAGCATTTGCAAAGGGCAGTGGTTTAAAATACCTGGCATTAAAAAGTTTAACCCAGTTCAAGAGAGGCATGGGTGTGATCAGAAAGAAGAAATGCCTTGGTTAAATTTGTGCTAAGTGACGCATTAACCACGTCCCTAATGATGGCAACTCAGTGCTGCCCTTCACCCCTTACATGGGCCCTGGGAGGTGTTAAACTCCGAGATGGGTCTGGTCCTCAGTGCTCAGGTCCCCAAGCAGGTGGGAAAAGATGCTGAGGAGTCCCTCCCTGCTCAGTGCTGCCAGGCACAGGGTGGAGATGGAGACGGCACCTTTATCTTTAAATATTAATTCCACCAACAAGTGGAGCAGCCATCGTAGGATGCAACTCTTCTTGATCTTCCCACCAAGTCTGGGTCCTCTTTCCTGCCCTCACTTCTTTTTTCTCCTCTTTTCCCAGAGTCCCTGCTTATTAATCATCACAGCAATGACTTCCTTTGGTTGTGACTACAGAAATTTTCAATTAACCAGTGTGATTGGCTGCATGTAAGAGAATTAATGTAACATATGCTAAGTGTATGCGTGACCTATTTAAAGTGATGGATAATCTTTCCTGGTAAAACTCTTTTAATGGTATGTGCCTGCTACACATCACTGAGTGTAACATTTTGATTCGAAGTAGCATTACAATTTTTGCAACTGCAGAGAGAAGCAAGGGAAAAAGAGGATCCAGGTGTTTAACTGATGCAAATCCATGCTATTTATTTTTAACAAAGAAATTGTGGAAATAACCCAAAAGGTTGAAGGTCAAAGGATCACAAACCTTGAGTGCAGGCAGCTGGCCAAGACCTTTACAGAATTTGCCAATACAATGGTATTTAACCAGAAACTGAACTTTTCAGCAAAAATGTTGTTCTGATCTTAGGTATTGTTGAAATGCTGAAACCCCAGAAAAATACTATTTTTTTTTACTTCAAAACTCAAGCTCCTTGGATGCATTGCAGATCTTTATTTTAAAATATTTATTGTATTGTGTAAAACTTCCTCTTGTTTAAAGTTGCCAAAAATGTGCCATTTGGGGGATCAGAGCCCAGAATACCCTCATCGAACCCGCAGCGTCTGCTAACGTCAGAGCTGCCACAGTCATGTTCAGTCTTGATTTAAGGCCTTCAAGTGGTGTCAGAGCCGCCACAGGCTTAAATAAATTGTTTGAGTGGCTAACTACTCTTCTTGTTAAAAATGTCACCTCATTTCAAGTCTGATTTTTTCCAGGTCCAGGTGCTAAATATTATCCTTAATTATTCCTTTTCCTGCTGGATGAGAGAGCCCTTTCTCATCAGAAAATGTGTCACATGTAGGTACTTGTAAATGATGAACAAGTTCCCTCTGCGCCTTCTATAAACAGATCTGTCTCGAGTCTCATTGCGAGCAGGTTCTCCAGGTCTTACACTCTCCAATCTCTGTGAGGTTTTTAATGTAGACTCCAAAATTGTATTTTGTCAGTGGGAATGGGGTCATCAATGCTGGGTGCAAAAAGTGAGGAAGGGGAAGAAAAGCACAGAAGGTGAAGTAACTTGCTCACAAGCACAGCTGGCATCAGAGCCCAAGTCTTTGCCCAATGCTTTCCCATCAGGGCTGTCAACATCTCAAGACCTTTACCTTTGTTTTTTGATTATTGGACTTGATGATCTTAAATGTCTTTTCCAACCAAAACCAAAATCATGATTCTATGATTTTTGAGGCAGCAGCTGCAATTCTGTCAGGCAGCACTTAATGCAGTCCCAAATGGCAGGAAGAATTTGTTGTAAGCATCAGCACCCCAAACTCATGTGAAAAGAAAGGGCACCTGTGGGGGAGAGCCAGTCAGACTGTCTTTCACTGGATATCTTTTCCATAATGCTGATTTTTTTTTCATATGATAAAATTTACGTTCTGTTTTGCCTTAAAAATGCTTGTCTGATGCACGGAGTCCAACCTCCTTTGGCTCACGTTGGAGGTCTACCAAGGACAGAGCGGTTTTGCAGAGCAGCCAACAAGAGAAATGGGTTCGTGCCAGTGTTCGCAGCTCCAGAAGGAGACTGCACAGCTTCAGGGGGAGACTGGACTAATTAATGGAGCAGAAATTCATTGAGAGTCACTACTACACAGACACTACCTCTTGTTCAGTCTTTCAGTTGCAAATGGCTGGAGGATGGAGAACCCAGGCAAGGACAATATATATTTTCATTGTGGTTACACTCTTCCCTGGGCGTCCACTTTTTGGCCACCATGAGGGCCAGGACACTGGGTTATCTGGACCTTTGGGACAATGTAGCTGCTCTTCGCAGGTGATGCAGTCTCTCACTGAGAGGTAGGTGGGGTACTTGGGATGCTCCACCACAACTCAGGGCTTCTCATCCTGCAAGTGGAAGTAGCAGCATCCCAATGTCTGGTTCTTGCTTTGTACGCTGGACAACAGCTTTGCACATGAGACAGTTTTCCCATAGGAAAGGTATTTTAGGTTGGTTGTTTTTTTGCTTTGTTTAAGTATAGTATGTGAAATGGCATGAGTATGAGTAACATTCCTCAGGACAGCCTTCACGCTGGCTGCAGGAGAAGCAGGGACCACTGACTGTCTGCTTAAGTAGGGAAGACTTATGCTTCTCTGATATTGAACAAATCTACACAGTTTCTTCCCAATTTCTTTCCTAAAGGACAAAGTTAACTTTAAAACAACTAAATAGCTCTAGTGGGATATTAAATTTCTACCAATATGAGAGAAATAAAACAGCTGTAACTGTAACAATTTATTTTTGTGCTATTGTTATTTCCCTTTACTGTGTTAAGGCTTGTGCTCTGGGAACTGATTGCACCAATTTCCAGTGCTGTTGCCTCTCGATGTTGTAAGCACCACGCCACAAGCAGATGATAAAGGACTAGTCTTTACTATGAATAGAAGAGGTGTGCTCTTGACTTTACTCCAGTTAAGATTTTAGTGAAGACAAGGCCATTTTTAGCTTTTGCACCTCTTCCCAAATGCATTTTTGCACAGCCCAAAAAAGAGACACCTTCACTATCAAGGCTATAGCTCAGAGTATAGTGTGTATATGGAAACATGGCACATCACACTAATGGAAGTGCCTTCTTGAAGATATTGCATAAAAAGGGTTGAGACTATGGACTCTTGACTGAACATGACCACATTTGGTGGCAGAAGAAGGCTTGGCACTGGAGGAGTGTTAAAATAATGGTTTTTATCTCTCAGTCTGAGAGCATCCCTGCATGGATGGAGGCATGGGAGAGGATGGAGACACCCATGGGGACTCCAGTGACTGAATTGCCTCAAAGATCCATCATCTCACCCTGCTTTTCCCTTTATATGAACTTGACCTTTTGCTGACAGCCCCTCTTTCAGCTGACCCTGGGGTTCCTGGATTTGGGTTAGAAAAGCATTTAGCACAGCAGAAAAGGAAAAGAAATGTGCATGGGTGGGAGGTTAGAGCCAAACTACAGTGTAAAATGAGACCCATCCAGGGGGATGTCACCCTCTGGACCAGCTCAGCAGCCTTGTGGGCGATGCTGACATTTATTTCTTGCCTCTGAGCTCCTGCAAGGGGCTGTGAACAAGCCCAAGCTGTTGGTCACAGCATGAGGGCAACAGAGAAGGATTGGTTTGCCATGCGGAAGGAGAAAGACAGTGATTAAACATCAACTTTATTGGCCATTTCTTCATGGGAAGTAAATCAGCATGGGTTTGCTGACTCCATAGATTTATGCTAGTTGAAGGAAATCGATCTGATGTATTTATGTTACTTTTTGCGGGAGGTTGCAAGTTCTCCACAGCAGGGGCTGAGGAGACATCTGTAAGGCATGGGCTGGGGACATGGGGTCTGTGGCTGGTGGATGGCGCTGACTTTGTCCTTGGGACTCTGTCACCTTCCCTGGCCTCACTGTCAGGGGCCACTGTGACAGCAAGGGACACCTTTCATGGTCACGTTTTCCTCCCATTTATCAGATGTTTCCACACTGGTTATCTTCCTTTTCTCCCAGTGTGTGTTAGACACTTCTTAATTAATTACTGCACCGAAGTGCTGAGCCTTCCCCTGTTTTCTGTATGCCATCAGCCAGAGGCCTTGTCAACCCACTGTAGAGCTGTGCATCGTGGTGCTTTCTTCATCCCCAGTTCTCACAAATGGAGTGATGCACTGCACATGAGAGAAGCAGCAATGTCTTTATTGATAGAAAACAGCAATTTAACAAAATTTGATAGCAAATGTGACAGTGGTTTAACAAGATTCAATTGCAAGGTACATTTTTGGCTTTTACTCTACCAGAAACTTACTGAATGAGCATGGTCACGCACTGAATTCATGCCTCAGTTTCTCACTGAGGTAGCAGAGAAGATGCTCATATTCATGTCATGATCTCCCTCATCGTTTTGGAAAAGTAAAATCCTCAGGGCAGGAGCTGCTTGCTAATGTGCATTATAGTACCTGACCCAGTCCCTTAGGGGATGATGTAATTTAGTAGAATTTCTTACTATTAATAGTTATTTTGTGATATGTCAGCTAAAGATTTTACACAAGTGTTGCTGAAAACAGTCAGTTATGCTGGGTTTTTTCCCTTACTTTCAAAGAAAGGTAGATCAATTTTTATTATTGAGGAATGAAATCAGACAACTGTAAAGTAGCATTTAATTCTATTTCATGTAAGCATTGTATTGATTTCAGATTAAGTAATAGTAACTGAAGATGTTTCTTTCAAATTGTTTGTCTTCCACATAAAACCTCGTACTCAGACATTTTATAAGATTAACACTGGAATTGCAAAGCGTTGAACTATTCATCTTTTGCATGTCTTCTTTTTTTGTTCTGTGATATCATAGAATCATAGAATATTTGGGTTGGAGGGGACCTTTAAATGTCATCTGGTCCAACTCCCCGGCCATGATCAGGGACATCTTCAGCCAGATCAGGTTGCTCAAAGCCCCATCCAATCTGGCCTTGAATGTTTCCAGGGATGGGGCATCTACCACCTCTCTGGGCAAACTGGTACAGTGTTTCACCACCTTGATAATAAAAAAATGTCTTCTGTAGATGTAATATAATTAATATAATTTGTCTGCTTTAGCACAAGTCCTTAATCTTTCAAAACTCTGGGGCAAAATCTCGAGTTTTGCTGCAGATGTCAGATCCATCCAGCTTTGCTGTGAGCAGTGGGTGCCTGAATGGTCTCTCTGTGCACTCAATGACTTTACCATTTATTTTTAATTTTCTGATACAGGCAAAGCAGGCCTGGAGCACAGTCATGTCTCCAGACAGGTATGTTTGTGGCTGAGTGTCTGAAATCAACAGAAGACATTGATGGTCTTTGATGAGCTTTAGGTAGGGTTGAAGCCCATGGCCTTTTGGCAGCATCCTAAAGCTTCCCGGCTCTGGTGTTTTCATGCCGCAGAGAGAAGACTCCTCATGAGCTCTTTGAACTTGATCTCAGAGCTCCCTGTCTCAGCTTCAGCAACATTTTCATCCAGTGCCTGGCTGCAGTTTGCTCCTCAGCCCTCATTAGCGGTAGCCAAGCAATCATGTCATTCCTGTGGTGAACACCTCCTCCATTAATGTTATTTTCTTTAAACAGATGGTGCTTTCGATGCTGGCAGTGTGCCTAATCACTCGCTGCAGAAATTAGGGCTGAGCCAGGAAGGTGCCGCTTTAGACCTTCTGCATGCCTCATGCCCACTCCTTAATCCCCAAAAGAGACACTTATTTACTGAAACCCTCAAGATAGTCATGTCCTAATGCTTCATTGCCACTGGCCTTGCTGTGAGAGTCCACAGAGGTTCAGCTTAACGAAAGAAAGGTTAAGAGTTGACTTGAACACAGTCCAGGGATTCCTACACAGAAACATTATTGTGAGAGTCGCCTTAAATTCTGCAAAAAAAGGTAGGGGTAAAAAAACCACCCATCAGTGGGTAGAAGAAGAAGCTTGGCAAAGAAATGGCACTGACATGACAAAAGTGGGTTTTCCAAGGTGTGGCCTACCAGAAATCTTGTGCAGATGCCATGGAGAGCTCTGGGTATTTGTACTGTGTCCTGGTTTCACTGGGATACAATCATAGAATCAGTTTTCTGTTCAGAAAAGCTGCATTTCTACAAAGACTACAATACTTGATTTCATGGGAACAAAGTTGATCGGACACTTTGGTTTAGTTTTGGCCAGCACTGGTATGCAGTGATCGAGATCTTCAGCAGTTTGGAGTTAAACAGGTGCAGAAGCTGGGGGGACCAAAAGCCAGGGCAGATAACCCAAACTGGCCAACAGAATTATCCCATATAATAAATGTCACCTTTACTATAAATTGGGGAGTTTGCTGGGAATGCTCTCTCTCTTTCCTCAATGTTTGTCTCGACTGTCATTCTGCTCCCAAGGCCTACTCCCCCACTTGTTGTGACCTGTATATCATGTGAGTATAACTTTGTGTACTTTATATTAATTTTGCTATTAATATTGTTTTTTATTCTTATTATTATTATTTTTACTTTATTAAATCTGTTTCTATTTCAACCCAGGGGCCTCCTTTCCTTTTCCTGATTCCCCTCTCTGAGTGGTGAGGAGTCATCAAGTGATAGAACCGCTGTCTAAATGGTGAAATCCTCATTTTCTGGTTATCCTGTAGCTGCAACCGTGTCAGAGTGAACATCTTCACCCTGCATATGCAGATTGGGTTTTATCAGCATTTATTTATATTTTATTGGCATTTATTTATATTGACATTACTTATTATTTTTACTCTGAGATGATTCTGGGCCTGAGATGATTCTGGGCTTGGTACTCTACAAGGAGATAAAGTTAGCTAGGAGCTGTCTGTAGAGTTTCCCAGATTGTTTAAATTATGATAAAGCAAGAAATTGGGATAATAAGGAGACACCAAGATCATTGCTCTGCAGCAGAGGATGCAAACTCCTCTTTATAGCTTGAATAGTGTGGGCATATGTGAAAAAAAAAGGAGTTGCTAATACTTTGCATGCTCATAAATGTGTGAGTTGTAATGAAGGCATGAAAATTGTACCATCACAAGGCATGCTTTCTGGGAAGGGTGAAATCAGATAAAATGGCAATTCAATTAACTCTACAGATGAGGAAAGAGTCTGGTGAGGAAAAGCAACGTATCACTGGACTGGTGCATTTCAAAAGGCAAGCAAGGTGTGAATGGTCTAGAGCAATGTTTTATTTATATTCTCACAAACCTCTGAAAAAGAAGCAATATGTTTCACTGAAATTAGTAGGTAAGGTGAAGAGAAGGTGAGAGCTCTGATTAAAGTAATTAGCTCACTGGAATGAGTGCTGGGTCCCAAGCGTTGCTCTGCAGACTTGCGTGCATCCTTCTGGTATAAACCATGGGACAGGGGGACCTGGAGACCAGGACTCTTTGGAAAGGCAACATCTGTGGTGGGACCCACTTCTGAGCTGCCCATCAGCCTGCTATGATCAAGAGACTGCCCCAGGAGGATATTAAATGACTCCTAAAAACCAGGCTGATGTCAGGAATAGTTTAAGTTTGCATTCACTCATTTCTACACTTTCTCAGTCTAACTGCATTTCCAATTTTGTATTCCAGGGCTTCTGCATCACGAAAATTAACATGTGTGGCTTTCCTTTGAAATGGCATGTTTTTTTAAGGCTGTTCAGGTGAACCTGATAGGGAGAGACAGGAGATGCATTTCCTAAGCCCGCATATCCAGACCCAAGTACCAACCCACTGCAAGCCAACCCCATGGTGTGGTGCAAGGTTGAATTCAGGCTGATATTGCTGGGTACCAAGAAGGAAAGAAATCTTCCATGCCAGCCTTCTGGTGCCTCTAGGGCCATCAGTGGAAATGTTATGGGTTGGAATGGGTCCTTCTGTGTGCCCTTCCTTGCCTCATCCTGCTCTTCTCCTCCTCTCCCAGCACCTGCAGCTGGTGGTGGAGATCAGCAGCCTCCTTCACTATTTCAGATCCGTGTGCTCTTCTGGAGATCTTGAATAGAAAGCTAATAAGTGCTTATTATATTGATTATCACAGCAGGATTAAACTAATCCTCTGAGGGATCAATTTGCTATTGTTAACTCCCAAGTTCTTGACAAATGGAAAATGTCTGATCCCAGGTAAAGGGATGACCCAACCTGTGAGCTCTGGCTTTCTCCCCTGAAAACTTCTCACTTCTTCCTTTGCTCTGATTTGCCAGTCTTCACCCTAATTTGCCAATTTCAACCTAATTTGCCAACCTTCACCCTAATTTGCCAATCTTCCCCCGAGGTGGGCTGCAATGTACCCCTCTATGGGCTGGGGTCATTCAGAGGCATGAATCTAAACAAGAAAACGCAAATATTTAATACAATGTACTGAGAGCATGAGGAAAGGAACCCCTTCACTGGGGCTGCTGGAGAGATGCTTTAATTCAATACTGGTAAAAGAAGCTTTATTTAAACAAGTCTGCTAAATCCAGCAAACTCTGCAAGGAGGCTGTGTTTTCCTTTTCCTCCGTTGTGTAAATATAGGTTTCTTTGGAATATTTATGTGCAATAACGGCTGCACTTTAGATGGTGCCCTGTGATGTGAAATTCCTGCGATGCGGCTTGCTCCAGCACCACTCGAGCACAAGGAAGCGTCAGAAGAGAAATGTGAAATGTCAGGATCCAGGCATTAATTGCTGCGTTAACTGAAAGGGAGCTGATGAGTCCTGTGGAAAACTGTTTCGAATGTCTCTCTGAGAGGTAACAAACACATGCAACACAACACACGACACACGCAAAACCACAGCCAGATGCTCTGAGTTTCTCCTCCCACTTTTCCCCATCTGCCTGTCCATCCCTAAGGACCTTCAGTCCTGGTTTTTGCTGCAGATTTGTGAGTCATTTGCTCTGGATCCAGGTGCCATGAGGAAGCACTCCCTATAGATGGCTGATGTGGTGCTGACAGGCGCGGGGGAGTCCTATGGGATGCAGTGACTGGGATCCAACCTCCCACAGCAGATGTTTGGACACTGCCCCATGCAGGACCAGAGTCCCATCAGCTAGGATGACAGATGTTGGAGATGCTCATCTCAGAGATGTTCCAGCAGCAAAGGGGATGCCACAGATTTTTGGAGGTCGGAAGAACCTCCCATGGTCTTCCCATGCTCTGTCCTCTTTTCGTCTTTTCTTCCCCTTCTTTTGGACCAGATGATCTTCTCTCAAAGGCTTCTCATGGTTTCTCACTACTACTGACTATCTCTTGACACAGCTTGGTCCTGTTCACCATCAGGGTAGTCCAGGAGGTTACAGAATCACAGAATCATTAAGGTTGGAAAAGACCCTTAAGATCAAGTCCAACCATCAACCCAACCCCACCATGGCCACTAAACCATGTCCCCAAGTGCTACATCCACACGGTTTTTGAACCCCGCCAGGGATGGTGACTCCACACCTGCTCTGGGCAGCCCCTTCCAGTGCTTGACCACCCTTTCAGTAAAGAAATGTTTCCTGGGATATGAGTGCAGGGACTGAGACCCCCTTAGTAACAGCAGAGCTGTAATTTTCACAGAAAAGCCATCTACTGTCAGGTAAGAGGGGACACAAAGTGCCCTCAAAGAAAATTTCCCATGTCTCTAATCCTTTCATTGGCTCTTAGGATGAGGAAGACATAAATTCTAGATGAAAACTCATTAGGGTCTTCCAGCAAATCTGAACTAATGGGATTGATTAATCTCATTGTTCTATAAAGCAGATTATTTAAGGTGATGAGTGGTGTGATGACAAAATTACTTGCTATAGCCAGCATTACAAAAATCACAGCAATACCTAGTGATTAAATAGCTCTTTCTACAACCTTCCTAATTCTGTCTTTTCATTGCATCTCCTGTTTGGGTTCAGACATTTTATTTCCCTTGAAATCTTTGCACTCCACAAAGTTTGATTAGAGAATTGAGACAAGCTATTGTGCCACATCTCAGTGTGCGGCAACCAACTCATCTGGTCCCTAGAAGCTCAGGGCCACAAGTGAAGGGTCAACCTACCCTCACAATATCGCCGTGACCTGCTCTCTTCATGACAATGACAGAGCTAATGAGCAGGTTCAGGTTGTTTAAATCACTCTCTAAGGGCTAATTGGCTTTGCCCTCAACCTAGCTGCAGAAGAGAGTAAGACTGCCTGAAGCCGTTTATTGCCTTATTCTGAGGACCAAAGACAGCTCAGTCACTGCTAAGGCTGTGGTGGTTGCTTAATCTGGTCATGAAGAAGTTTCCTGTAACATCTACCAAGTGTTACCTTCACTGTAGAGAAAAGCCATCCATACCCTGCTCTGAGCAGGGTCACACTGAACAGGCCATAAGCCAAATTTCCCTTCAAAATTCCCCTTCAGGGAAGTGGGAGTTGCAGAGGCTGCTCCCAAGTGCCAGGAGGGACCAGCTCTTCATTTTGAACCCTCCTGATTGCAGTGTCCTGGAAATAAGCTGGCTATGAACCTTGGAGTTTTGGCCAGAGCAAGGGCAAAACTTTCTGGAGAGACAGGGACAACTGAACTTTTGTGTTTCAGGGTGGTGGCCAAGAAGGGAGTCAAGGTTGGACAGAGCTGGAGAGGGAATGAGAGGCCAGAGACAGACACAGATAGGTGTGAAATAAGTTAAAAGTTTATCAAACTTTGCTGAACTAGAACATCCCACATCTATGCTCAGGAAGCTCATGAAATTCAAGCAACCCATTAGCATCCCAGTTATGCGGGGGGAGCTGACGAGCCATTCAATAAACAAGTGATCCTTGCAGTACATGGAGTCAAAGGCAAAAACACTTCACACACGAGCACAGCTAGGGCTCGAGGCAGTCCCACAGCAAGAGAGGAATGAGCAAGTTTTGCATTAATTGGATTTTTAATGGGTTTCAAAACTGACTTGATCTGTGAAGTACTCAATAATTACAGAAGATTAAGGTGACACTTTGAAAAATGGGTGGAACAAGAACATGAATGAATCAAACCTTGCTTTGGCCTAATTACAGATAAACAACAGATAATGCGGGCTTGATAATCCTCTAGAATAAATAAACAGGAGAAGCAGGCTCTACAAATCATGTTTCACGCTGGTAAATAACCTTTTAATATTGGAATTTGCTAGCACTTCCCTCCATGTGATGGCAACGGCCAGAGATGGCCCCGCACTGCCCCCAGCCCAATGGACAAATTCACCATCATTCACTTTAGCCACATTATTTCCAAGAAGAGATAAAATTATTGGACTTTTTTCCAGAAAGGAAAGCTTTTTCATGGGGAAAATGTAGAAGTTCACATCCTTGTAAAGGAATAGATATACAATATCTTCCATCTAAATGGTGGTGTCGTGTAAGGCACCGAGGACACTCATAGCAGCAAAACTATTTAAGCCTAGGAAAATTGTGCAAAATATTTACACTGCTGCCACAGTTAAATGTGCAAGCTGTCAGATTGTATCCACACACATGCCTAATTATCCATTATGCATGCAATTACATGATTTTAATGTGCTCTCATCATAATTACAGCAGCAAATTAGGGGACATAATCACACATGCAAATGTACATGCCTGGCTTTTTTCTTTCTTCTTTAAGATATTAGGATCACAAAAAAACCACAGAAAGATCAGGGTTAAATTTCACTACCTGTTTTTTAGGAGCATTGAAGATATCAATACGCAACTCTTAAATATTGAGATGGTTTCAGCCCTTGGTCTGAAGCATGCAACAGAGCAGATCTCTGAAGTTGGTGCAAGTTCCCACCACTGAGGATGGTTATCCCAAACCAGTTATCCCAGCTGACCATTTATTTTCCACACCTGCTTTCCTGTTGTTTTTTTAATAACCTTTGCTTCTGGTTTTGTTTCACCTGGTGCTCAGAATATGGTTATAAAAAGCCCATTTGTACCACTGGGACTGTTCCTCTCTGTCCTGCTGGTAGCTGGATCCCAATCTGCAGCCCTGCTCCTGAGAGATGACCTTTTAAAATCCTCTTCTCTAAAAGTTCCTGTGCTTTGTCTTAATTCTGTTTCAGATCCCAGAACAGCAATTTTCCAGATTAAACTGGGGTTACTGGGTGAATCATTTTGTTTTTTCGTTTAAAACGCAGTTGCTTTATTTTGCTTTCCTAACGCTAGCAATGAAAAGTGAGGATGAGCAGATTATAATGCAGGATATTTTTATTCCTAGAAGGAGATTATAGTACACATTTCTGCTGTGCTGAGAGAGATTGAGGCACCATATGAAAGCGCTCACCAGCTCTGCCCAGGTGGAATGACTTTCCATCGCTGGGTGGTTTTTATTGTGGGTGCTGTAACAGCATTGCTCCCTCACTTCACACGGTGTGATGAGCTTTGTGCCTGCTCTGGCTGTTGGGGAGTTTTAGAAGCGCTCATTGAAATCTCATTGGGTGGATTTTTTTCAGGTTTGGGTGCTGGAGAAACAATAAAAATTAAAGTTTTTTT
>NW_010165925.1:0-971 GCF_000695765.1 Mesitornis unicolor | reverse complement strand
ATTAGTAGTAACTAGTAATGTGACCAAGTGTTACATTACTCAGACTGTATTAGTTCAGAGCCATTAAGAGAATAGATCTCCTAGTGCTGCACACAACTGGGATGGAGTTTTTCATAAAAAGACTCTTGTTTTTGGATTTAGATCCAAAAAGATCTGTTTAGTACACATCTACAGAACAGAAACAAAATATTTCCCACATATCCTAAAAAGTTTTTCCACACTGGAAATCAGTTAAGAAATCTTTTTCTAGTTTTAATTGCTAAGATAATTTTGGAAAATAGGACTGGGTGCTGGGTGGTAGATATGTATTTATACCTACAACTGGCAAACAGAACAGAAAGAGAGGTCATAACTTTATTGGCGCATTGGCAAAGAACAAAGTCTGCAAGGTTTTCTTCCTCTTGAACACTTTACAAGCAACCCAATCAGTTATGTGTACCAATATCCTTCAAAAATCTGTGGTGAAGATGATTCTTCAGGATATCAGAGCATTTGGTCTATGGTTTCCCAGTGCTTTCCCAGATTAGTGAGTTCTGATTAATGAAGTTAGATATCTTCCAGTAATTTAGAAAATAGCATGAGTGCAGGAAAGGACCGTAAAACTGGAAGTGCTGTGCGTTTAATTTAGCCTTGATCCTAGATATTATTATAGCCAATGACATTGGATGAACACACAAAGATCATATTAGAGATTTGGCTGAGGTGACTATATAAATATTTTGATACTTAACAGACACCAACACTAAACTTAAAATTTGAAAACACTCTTGGATGAGTACTCATCTCACAGGTTGGAATACTCAACATTGAAATGTTTTACAACGAGAGAGAGAGAATGAAGGTTTTTACATCTTACTCAGAACTCAGGATGCACATTGATATTAAATTTTTGTTGTATATGAAGTAGGCTGTGAAAACAAAATCCCCTCATTGGTATTTCCCTCCACCTTTTTCTTAAAATAAAGAGTATA
>NW_010165924.1:13295-29775 GCF_000695765.1 Mesitornis unicolor | reverse complement strand
GGTGGGGGTGAGGGGGTGCAGCCCTCCAGGACTTGCAGTGGCCAGACAAAATGGAAGCACTATGGCCAAAAATCCCAGAGTCCTCCTCAGCACCAGCCCTGGAATAATGTGACACCAGTTGTGCTCCCCTAAGGCTTCCCTTGGCCATGGGGCTGCAGCAAAGCAGGAGGACGGACAAGCCCCAGGCAGCAGTTGTCACCCTGTGACACTTGCTGGACACTGCAGACCCTGGCAGGGCAGCCTGGTCGCTGGCTCCAGTTTCTGACAGAACCATCTGGGCTGCCTCAGCTGACTGCTGTGGGTGACAGGGGAGGACAGCTGCCCTGGGCGAGGGACACGGTCCCAAGGAAAGGAGGAGTCGCTGTCACCCACTCTGGCTGGTGCCACAAGGAGGGGACATGTTGGAGATTGCTGTACCTGCGCCTTATATGAAGTAATTTCTCTCCTTATGGCAGGAATGGTGTCCCCAGAGGCTGGGGCTTGGCTTCTCCACCCATGGCACTTCACATCTGCCCAGCCTGCTGTCCCCTGAGCTGAGCATCACCATGTCCCCATGGCAGCCAAGGAGCTTGAGGAGCGGTGGTTACACTGGACTGCAAACCATCACCAGCAGCAGGGAGGACCAGTCTCGCCCCCGTCACCTTTTGGCCTTGGGTCTCACCTGACGGAGAGCAAAGGTGGGATTTGCCACCGTGGTTTGCACAAGCCCTGTCCAGCGATCACACCATGGCCTGATCCTGCCCTAGGCAGCCCCAGCACTGCTTGCTGGGCCCAGGAGGTGGCAGCAGACGGTGCCTGGCCAGCACAGAGCCTCAGCCTGTGTTTTTTCACCGTGATTTATAAAATCCAGCAGCTACACCCAGGGTATTTGTCCTGTGCATGCAGCTTTCCCCAGTCAGCGTTTCCACCAGCCTGGCTTTGCAGCGGTGCGTGGCAGCAAGCAATGCCTGGTCACTAGGTGCAGCCCTTAGCTTGGGAATGAGCTGATGGGGAAAAAAATGTGCATCTTTCCTTCCATCTTCCAGCCTTGAGAAGGAAGGGGGCAGTAAATTTCCACCACAGACTGACAGCCAGCAGGAACCTGGCTGCCAGTCTGAAACACCTCTAGCATTCATCGTCACCTGGCCACAGTTTTCAGTCTTGGGCTTTTCTCAGCTGCTGGTTTTCTTAAAACAGAGTTTTGAAAGAAAAACCCTTGTCCCCAGAGAGGAGAAGAATTCAAAAGGCACTTGCTGGGGCTGCTCCAGGGCTGTATCTGAGCTGCTCAAAGAACTGGGCAGGCCCTGCTCTTTTCAGCTCTTTGTAAAAGCCCTGGCTTCCCTGTGGGCTCACAACAGCTTGCTTGGCCGCTGCAGGAAGGCAACATCCAGGGTTTCTCCAGCATTTCGATGCTTTTGATATTTAAGGCAAGAATGCCTTGACATTTTCCAGCATCTTTCACAGGGAAGGTTTCCAAGCCACACATGGGGCTGGAGGCTCTGATCCCACCAGCAACCGAAAGCTGCTCCCGGACATCTATCGGACCAGCACCATCTCTCACAGGCACATGGCCCCATCCCCACAGGCTGGGGTGATGCTCTGTGTGCCCCCCAGCCCTGCTGCTGCCGCCCGGGGCTGCCCACAAAGTGCCGTGCCCCACAGCTGGGACATAACCCCGCTGCGAGCTGCAGCATCAGGGGGTGGAAGTGAGGAGGGGTCCCTGTGGCTCATAGCCCCTCAGCGAGATGCTGCCTTGCCATGGGGGGTGTTCCTCATGGGCACCACAGCCTGGGCAGGCCAAAGTCCTACTGTTGTGCAAAATTAAGAGCTTGGGATTGAGGTTTTGAATGCTGGCTGGGGACATAGGGGGACAGATCCTGTAAGTGGGGCTTGATGGGCACCCATCCTTCCCTGGCAAAGACTCTTTCTCACCTGGGGGGGCCATATGCTGCTTTTTGAGCCTCCAAGGAGTTTTTCACTGAAAGTTTTCCTCCTCCAGCCTTTTTCCCTCCAGTTACAGGGAACATGAAAGGAAGGGGAAGCCAAGCCCGGCACCGAGCAGGCAATTCCCTATGGGAGTGGTGCTGGGAGCAGCGACTCCGCCAACACCGTCCAGCTCCACACTCTCCAACTTTGCAGAGCCAGTGATCTCGCCAGCTCAGCACAGTGCGGAAACGCGCAGGGCTGGAGATGAACAACACATATTTCAGAAATAATTCATGATAATAACGTATTTCCATCCCGCCAGGAGACAACGCGAAGGAGCCAGACTGCCTGTTTGACAGACGCGGAGGAGTTGCTGTGCTAATGAAACAGTTTAAAGAAAACTCACATGCCCCGTCCCCGAGAGGCTTGTTATTTTCAGAACGAAGTGGGTAAGCCACAGCATTTTTCTTTTTCCGCTTTTTCCTGAAAGGCAGGTCCCCACACGAGTGGCTGGCCACAGGTATCCGTGTCGCAGAGCCCACCCTGGCCACTCCTGACCCCGGTAGTCAGTTGGACCCCAGCTGAAAGCTCAGCATGGGGACGGCAGAGGGGAGCAGCGGGTGCCCCACTGTGCTTTGGGCTGGTGTTGCTTTACCTCCCAAGATGAAATGAGGAAGAACAGGGACAGGACATCCCCAAAGCATCCTCCACCGTGCCAGGGCTTTCGCTGAGTCCTGGGCATCTCCTGCCACTCGCTCACCGTGAGCTCCCAGTGGTCTTCATGCACTCTCCCACAACAGGAGGGAACCTGCTCTGCACCAAGCATCATTCCGGCTGGAAGCGGAAATTGCTTCTGGATGGAGACAGGAGCTCACCAGGGACGGGTCTCCCACGGCGCTCACTTTCCCAAGAAAATCAGATGATGTGAATTCTGCACCAACACAAGTGGGGAGGCACTGAGCCAGGGCAGCTTTTGGGCATCTGCAGCCATGAGGGGCACAGCAAGAGCTGGCATTTCCCTCTCTGCCCCAATCTCTTTCTTTTTCCCCTCTGTAAAGAAATGTCAGGAAAAAGCAAAATACACCAGAGCGATAAGAGTACAACAGGACTTTATTATATGAATTACTATTAAACATCTTTAAGAAAAAAATCACTTGTGGAAATAAATTCTAAAATAGCAACACTCACAAATGTCACAGATTGTTGTTTTGTTCTTTTTAAACCATTTTGTAGAGAAGTGATACAAACGTCACTGAGAATTATACAATTTTATGTAAGAAATGCATTTTGGCTTCCAAGCCAGTTTCAGTGGCCTCTCTACTCATTAGACCTGAATTTTTTTTTCCTTTAAAGGACATAAAAATAATCAATTTTCATCCTCCATTAAAACAATGCTTTGTGCCTCTGAGATATTTTGAAATGGCTACAGGGTGACATCATTCAGAGAGACTGCGCCTTGCCTAAGATATCTTAAGGGCGGGCTGTTAGACCAGGTTAGCAGATGCCCCTGAGCCCCTGCAAAGCACCCGCTGCCCACCCTCTGCACTTACAGCCATGGCACCCGCGTCCAGCGCAGGACCCTGCGTGGTTGGCATGTGTTGCCAGACCCACCCAACCCAAAACCTTTGCTGCCAGGGTCGGCAGAGCCAGCAAGGGTGGAGGTTGATCCATCCCCTCCCCACGACCCCTGTGCTCCGTTCACAGCTCCCCAGCTGCCCGTTCTCTCCCCCTTTTCTCACAGGACTGTGGGACCCACAGGGAACAGAGGACGCTGGACACCTCAGGACGTGCTCGGCCAGACCGGCCCAGAGTGAAGCAGAGGCAGCCCCGCTGCCTCCTGGCTCCTCTCCACCAACAAACTATGGCTCAAAGACGACCCCGAGGCGAGCTGTTAGCTAATGTGCAGGCTGAGCAGACAGTGGAGAGCAGGAACAGCTGCATTTACCACTTGATGCTGTCAAAGCCAGCAGTTCCAGCAGGACTGACCTGTGACACGATGCGAAACGCAGCTCACCCAGCACCACAGACGGCCAAAAAGAGCTCGGCGTGACCCTCCGCAGCCACAGCACAACGCAGCCCATCACCAGCAAGGATGAGGAGAGCAGCAAACCCTCTGAGGGTTCGGCAGGAGAGAAGGCAAGCTGCAACGGCATGGGCACAAGTGCTTTGTGGCGTCTCCTCCCCGTGCCAGACCAGCCCTGTGTATCTTCCTCGGCTGGGAGAAGCAGAATTTCCTTCCCGCAAGAGCCTGAGCTCCTGCCCAGCTGCCCGTCGGTGCTTCCTGCGTTCATGGAAACTTCACTGAAAGTTAAGCCCTTGGTAGCTCAGAGGCGCTGGAACATTGACAAGCTGATCCCATTCCAGGCTTGATTTTCTTCCAAATATGCAGAGAAGCTGCTTTGGACTGAGAGGGAGTAATGGCAGCCTCCCGTGGACCCCAGAGCCAGCGGAGGGTAGGGAAGGAGTCCCTCCTCTCTCTTTGCCGAGAAGAAAAGTCCCACCCAGCAACTAAAGGACCTCCTGCTCCCAGCCCCAGCTTCACACTTAGCCCCTTGCACCCCAAGCCAGGCAGGGACACCCGGCACTCCAGATGCCAGTCTTAGCCGCACGGAGCTGGAGGGCTTCCTGTGTGGCTCGGGACAGCTCTGACCCATCGACGGGGCTGCCATGACCCAAGGGATGCTCCTCTCCTTCCTTCACAAGAAAAGGAGCAGACACCAAAGCTGGGACCAGCTCGGTGTGGCGGGGTCTTCTCCTGCTTTGATTTTAGGAACGCAAAGCTCACTGCGGTCCTGGGGCGCTTCCTGGTGCATCCTGCCCTCATCCTCGGCACCCCAGGCTTTGGCCGAGCCCCAGTGCTGCCAGGAGCGCCTCATCTGCGCTATTGGGACATTACCCGCACCCCCAGCAGCCCCAGCAAGGGGTTGGGGAGGGGGCAAAGCATACGGGTCCCCATCATCCCTGCGGCGGGGGCGATGGCAGTGACACTCGACAGGTGCCACCGGCTGCGCCGCTGCCAGGGAAAGAAATCTTGGCATCCGCTTCAAAGGCACGCGGGCTCTGGGAGGGTTTGAAAAGGAGCCTGTTGGGAGCCAGTGCCTGCAATGTGGGCTTTTGTTACCAAACCCCGCTGAGAGGCAGGGAAAACAGTTGCGTGCATGTTTGATGGCTGGGGTTTCTGCGTCTGCCACCTTCGCAGCTCCCATCTTGCAACATTTGGGCTGGTTCGCAGGAGCCAGAAAGTGAAACAGGCACGTCTGCAGCCACCTCCTGCATTTAGCAGCAAACAGATTATGCCGATAAAGGAGGAGAAAATGTGCTGGCGGGAGCGATTTCTGACTTTACGCTCGTCACTCATTACTTACACAGGGAAGGAATTTGTTCACGTAATTATTTTTAGTGTGACAGCATCTCTGAAAGCTGCAGTGATTCAAGCACTGCCTGCCAGCCCCCCCAGCCCTCCGCCGCGCTCCCTGGCGAAACGAGCCCCCGTGGCAGGCGCAAGGAAGGGTCCTTTGCTCCTGCCACCGGGCACCAAACCTGGCAGCGCTCGCAAGCCCTTGTGCAAACTCTCTGTGCCAAAAACGCCTCAGCTGCAAACACCCCAGCTCGGGATTTTGCATCTTACCTACGGTGGGGGGCATCCCCGGAGCCGCCGAGTGCCCTGCCTCGCAGCCGGGACCACCGCATGTGCCAGGATGCGTCTTGCTTCAGCCGTGAGGGTTACACTGATGTGAAATCCAGCCCTTGGTGCTGCCCGGCCGCACCGGCCCGGCCGGAGGTGAGCCACGCCGCGGCCCACAAAGCGTCCGGACTTCAAGGCAGTTTTAGCAATGCCGAAGGCAAAGGTTTAATCCAAAGTGAAACGCCTAGGAAAAGAAGGCCTTTCCTTTTATAAACAATATATATTATTCGACTATTACCTGATCTGAATCTCTGCTCGTTACTCCTAACAATAGTAGACAACAGCTGTTAGGTTTTCTTTCTCACACGTCCGGTCTTTTTTTTCCCCGTGTGCGCAGAGTGAAGTTACATCAGATCACTACAGAGATATGTTCAGGAGCGCTTCGGCCAAGCAGATCCCACGTGTGAACGCATCCTCGTTAGTACAACTGATTTTCATTCCTTCTGCACCACCACTTGAACTCAGAGAGCAGGCAGGACGCTGCTCCTCCCAAATCTGAGCTCCACTGGCTCCTCCACAGCAGCTTGCAGCAGCTGCTGGCTTTTTTTTCCTTTTTTTTTTGTTTTTTTCCTTTTTGGCTGATTTGCTAGATAGAAGCTGTTTTCAAACCGCTGGTAAGAAAACACTGTGCCTCGCTTCAATACTTGTACTTCAGAGGAGTACAACAGCAGAAGGGGGAACAGCCAAAAAACTTGGTTATTTGTTGGGTGATTTTTTTTCCTTTTTCAGCCATCTTCTTACGAAGCCCTGTGCACATTCTGTGCCAGCAAGAAACCCCAGCGCTGGGACCTGGTGAGGAGGAGAAGGGGCGGGAAGGAGAACGGCGCATGGTCAGCCCCCGTCACACTGTGACCAGCACCAGCACCGGGGCTGTTACCAGCCACGGCATCCACAGCCACTAATTGGGCTTGTCCCCACCCGGACACGCTCTGGACCTGACCCAGAGCACCCAGCTCCCTCCTCCAGCCAGGACGGATGGATGGACAGGGCCGTTTGCGTGCTCACTGGGAAGCGTTCATCCCCAGGTGCCTCTCACCGTTTACCGCCCTTCCTTCGGCGGCTCCTCCTCCTCCCGGAGCTGCTGCCTCCGTGCTTGGAAGTCTTCATCTGAAAGGCAGAGGCAGGCAGGGGGTGTCGGGGGCTGCAGCTGCTGGACATAGGCCACCGTACCGTGGTCCTAGCCACAGTGGGGAGGATGCCCAGGACTGGAATTTCCTTGCCCAGAGAATCCCCACAGACTGAGGCACAGGGACTCTCTGCCAGAACACGCCTGAAGACACTGGAAGGAGGTTTGGGCCCACGGCGGCATTTCTGCCACATGGTCGCAGCTGATACAGCCCCGGGGGGGTTGGGGCTGGCCCAAAATGCACTGCCAGGAGCCACCTCTGTGCAAATCCATCTGACAACAGATTTGCCAGGACTGTGCCCTGACCCGAGCTGCACATCCCAGCTGCAAGCCCCCATGAGCCCCTGTCCTGGTTTGAGCTAAATAGAACTAATTTTCTATTCAGTGATTTTACTCTTCAGCTCAGTCTCTTCTAAGTGGCTGAACTTGCTGAAACTAGCAGCGTGTTTTTGCAGACAGTGTGTACTGCTACAACTGATAATCACAAAGCCACTGTCTCACCATTGCCTACAGGGCGGGGAGCGGACCCAAAACTGACCAACTAGGTATTCTAGCTCACATACATCATACTCAGTATAAAGCCGAGGGATTATGAGGGTCTCTACCCTTCCATCTTGGACCCGTTCTTCTGTCTTGACCCGTTCAATGGCCAAAGTTTGAGCAAAATCCTGCTTGTTTGTCTGCCTCTGATCCTGATGCGTGTGTTCTGCATCTGCTGCCACTGCTGCTGAGTCCAGACTGGGACTTTTCCAGTGCCTGGCTCTGCAGAGCCTCTGGTGACACCATCGTCATTGGGGGAGGGTGGGGGGAGGATTTTATAGTGGTTTTGTGTATATATTTGTACATATCTGCATATATTTAATTATTTTCCTATTTACATTATTATCCTGTATTATCAGTATTATTGTTTCATTGAACCTGTTAGTTTTATTTTCCAACCCGTAAGGTCTCTCTCCCTTATTCTCTTTTCTCTTCCCTCCTGGGGAGGGGAGAGAGGTTAACAGAGAGCATCTGTCCAGGATTTAGTGCCCAGCCCAGCCCTAAACCACGACAGTCCCTAAAAGAGATCCCTGTCTCCAGTCACCCTGTCAAAGTGCCCACTCACAGGAGAGCCACGTGGGGCCAGAGGCGAGCCCATTGCACAGGCGGCCATCCCCCAGCTGGAGCCCGCTCTGGCAGGACAATGTCGTGGGACAGAATGGAGCCTAGCACCGCGGGACCCTGGGTAACCACGCTGAGCACAGCACATGGCACAGCATTTCTTACCGCATGAATGTCCTTCAACGTCATCGAGAAGATTGGCCGTGGAAGCTGCTGTCCCCATCCTATGTCCTCCACTAAGGAAAAACAGCTGTGGGACCGGGACATCGCCACCACGATCGCCCTTCCCAGCCCACAGCCCAGCTGTGAGAGGCAGTGGGAGGCTCCTGGCCAGCCCATGGCCTTGGGGAGACCTTGGGAACACCCCAGCCAGGCTGCTCCAACAGCTCTGTACCCCACCCCGCAGCTCCCCAGCCCCTTTTAGGATACACCTGGTGCTTCAACAAGTGTTTTCTTTTCGATTTCCTCATCTTTGTCTTCTCGGAGAAGGCTCTGGCGAGTTCAAACAGCTTCTTGCGCGTTGCTGGAAGGAAGCAGCTGAGTGAGGGTCTCACCCCAAAATCCTTCCCAAAGCTGCCACGGGTGATGGGAAGGAGATGGCCAGGGCCAGTGATGCAAGAGCCACCTTTGCCCCGATGCCCCACAGCAATACCCTGGCTTTGCCTGGAAACAGTGGGGCCACACAAGGCTGCCAGGCTCGGAGAGATGAGTCCTGCGACCAACAGGGACACGCTGGTCCCTGGCAGGGAGCACTGACGTTTTTACCCTTTCACTGGCATTTTCATAACCTTCTCTCCTCACAACTGACTCCCATCTCTCCAGTGTCTCAGCATCCTGCAGCCCAACCCAAGCTGCCCAAAGACTTTGATCTATGGGAGAAGCAGGCTGTGCCTCGCTAAGAGGAAAGGATTGGAAAAGGGAGAGCTGGAGCAAACCCTCTGCTTGCTTTTCTAGGAGTCACGCAAACCCTGCCCAGAAACTCCTCTGTTCCCCAAAACCACCTGCATCCTTGGCTTGTACCACAACCCATGCGTGCACTGGGGACAGACAGGCAGTGCAGAGCTGGAGTACCAAGACCCAGGTCTTCATCTCCTGTCCATTGTGCTGGTGCTCAGCCCTGGTGAGCAGCACAGGAGCTCCCTGCACCGGTGAGGGCCAGGACAGCACCATGGGGCAGGGATGCACCAGCCCAGCACTGTAAAACGCAGGTGGAAACTTAACTCCAAAACATGGCTGAGCACCATCATAGCGCAACGTGCCACCACAGTGTGTGATGGCCCGCGCTCTGCGTGCTGACATGCCAGCCCTCTGTGTGACCGGTGGGGTGGTGGGGACGTGTGTGCCCAGCTGCCAGGAGAGGCGACAAGGAACCCTCACACATGTGCCAGCAGACATGCGTGTGCCGTCTGCCATGCATGCACACGCAGTGCGGAGACGCTGCATGAGCGGGGAGCATCAGGCAACGATGTCGGCTCTTCCCCTGCCCGCCCTGCTCCCACCTCCCCTCCAGCCCCTCGCAGGCTTCCCACTGCCAGCACGGAGCCTGCTAACCGACTCACATTTTCCCATGTGTTTCAATTTGTCTCTGAATAAGGCATCGTCAGATACAGCACTGCCGGCCTCACTGGTTACAGAGGGGGCTACGTCACCTGGAAGGCAAACATCTGGTCACCAGGAGTGCTTGCGCAATGAGGGGAAGCTCAAAACGACTCATTTCCATGACCCAATTCCAGTGTTAGCAAAGCACAGCCCTGCCACAAGCAGAGCTGAGCAGGAGCAGGCAGGACGAGGGTGCCAGGGCTGGCTCCGGGCAAGGACCCTCTGCAGATACAACCCATGTGACTGTGGGTGCACAGACATCGGGGTGCAGCTCACCCTCAGCCCTGTGGGGTTGCTCATCTTGAATCCCCTGTGAGTTGACATGGACACCACCACCAGCGCCACTGTAGAGTAGGGCCCTCCCTCTGTGCTGCTCCAGCCCCAAATTACCCCGGACACTAACTAAACTCTGGCTATTAGATCATACCCATGCTCCATACTTGGGTAGCAGGGCCACTGGATCAGAAGCAGAAGTTGAGGCATCCCAGCGACTCAGTCCAGACCAGACTGCACCAGCCATGTCCTTGTGCCCCCTCCCCTTGGCCCATGCCCCTTCCCCAGCTCTGGCCAGCCAGAGCCCCCCCCCCCTGCTCAGCCAGTGCATCTTGCTCGCCCCTGCACGGGGACACGGACGGACACCAGTTCTAATTCTGAACCCAGGCAGCTGCTCCACTCCCAGAGGTTAATCAGGATTACCCAGGAACAGCCATTATGGCTTCCAGGCACGATCCTCTGCCCCGGCCAAGACAAGGGAGGGCTTTGTCTCCTCTGGGAACTGGAGCACAGCTCCCACCCGCAGCAATGGACAGAGGCAGGGCACAGGAGGACCAGCAGCACCCATCCCCGTCACCCACCAGCTCCTCTCGCGTGCTGGGGGGTAGCAGGGAAGGATCAGCCAGTTTCCTCCACCCACAGCAGTGGCAGAGGGATGGGAACACAGGAGCTGCTGCGAGGTGATGCTCGTGCGCATCTTGAAAGTTACCTGATATTATGGAGGAGAAACCAAAGTCATTGCTGACAGCAGCGCTGGTCGACTTGGATTTTTTTGACTCGTATTTCAATCGATCTGAAAAACAAAAAGCCCAGTGCCCCGCTCAATCGACCTCTGAGGCAGCGCACATGGCTCTGCTCCCCCTCTCTGCTCACACCCCCATGGCTGCGGAGGGACAGGCTGACAGCAAGGGAGGGAGCTTGGGCTTCCCGGTGTACCACAGCTGCTGCAGGAACAGCCTGACCCAGCCCAGCAAGGCAGTTTCTGTGCAGCTGTGCTGCAGGTACCATGGAAGCACCTCCTGCCAAGGTACACCCTGCAGCAGGACAAGATGTGCCACACTCCAGGTAGAAACGATCTACCAAAAAGCTATAAAAGCTCTCCAGAGATGTGCCACTCCCTAAGGACACACTTCTGAGACAACAAACATCTCCCCTGCCACAGCTGGGAAATAAGGATGCCATCTTCTGTGCCCAGGTGGGCTTGGCATGCTCAGCGTGGCAGAAGCAGGGCCAGGGCCGAGCACAGGAGGAAGGCAGCTTTCACCCAGTGCCTCCACCGCCCCGGCACTGAAAGCCCTTCACTTCAGCACGGTGACCACAAGCGCTTCGGGGAGAGCCCGCAGCCGCAGGCGGGGGCCCTCCTCTTCCCACCACAGAGGAACCACGAGCTCACCACAAGTGCGCCGGTGGTTTTCCAGCTGTGGCGGCTGTGGGTAAGCCCTGCAGTGAGGGGGCTGCCAGGACGCTGCAAAACGGGGGGGCTTGGAGATGAGGTTGTAGCAATCATGGCCAAACTGCTCTCCAGGTCAGGCCCTGCCAGCACCGGGGAGGGCACACTGGCCGGGTTGGGCTCAGAGGACATTTCTGAAGCTCCCCACTATGGATTTTGCTGGGTTTTGCCAGAGACGCCACAGGAAGCGGGCAGAGGGAAGAGAGCCTGGGAAGCAGGAGCTGGGGGAGCAGCCCTCTGCCTGGTGTCAGCAGGTCAAACCACCCACCCCAGCCTGGCCGCATCCTGCACCGGCTCTGCTTTGGCACGAGCCACAGTGCTGCAGACAGGGCACCACTGCCACTGGCCAGCATCACAGGGGGATGTACACACCCAAAAAACAGAGGCTGATGTTTCTGAAGGCGCTTCTCACCTCTCTCCAGGGCGAGGAGGAAATCTCGGTTTCTCTGGAGCTCCTTCATGAACTCTTCGTTTTGCAGGAATAGCGCGATCCGCTCATCCTCCAGGTACTGCTTCCACCGCCGCTCCTGCTCCAGGGAGCCCTGGCCCCGTGGGGTGAGCCCCCGTGGCATGGGCTGCTGGCAGCTGGGGGAGCCCTGGGCAGGAGGCAAACATGGGCACAGGTTGGTCGGTGGTCTCAGTGCCCGCGCCACTTTATCCAGGAGGCTTCTCTGGCCTTTTGCTCCGTTACACGGCTGTGCCCCCAGCCCTGATGGCCATCGACTGCTGCTCCCTAGCGGGGTCCCTCCCTCCTGCACCCAGCAACCGACAGCCGGGGGCACCGTCCCCCCTGGATGATGGGGACAAAGGGGGACAGGGCAGAGGCAGGAGGGGATGGACACCCCACGTGGGAACGGGGACCTCTCGGTCAGCACAGCACGGGGAGGAACCAGTGCCTCCTCTGCACGGTTATTAATTTAAAACCATAGGGTTGAGCCAAGACAGAACCTGGTGCGGAGGTGAGGCAGAGGGGGCTCAGCCAACCTCACTGCTCTTATTTTCCCGTCATAAAAAGCAGAGACTGCACTTTCCCGCTGACAAACGTCCCTGCGCAAGGCACCTCACACTCATTCTCGGCTCCCTGTGCGGCGGCACCTGGGGAGCAGCCGAGCTATGCCGTACAGCTGCAACTTCATCCTTGCTACCATATTTATCTGATTTGTAGCTGTGCTCAGAGAGCCATAAAAAGAAAAAGCACACAATTACCGGGGAAAGAAAAGGGCAGCTGCTCCTCTCCTCCCCCTGAGCCCAAATGAATTGGCACATCCCTATTCCCAGAAAGGTAATATAACCCACGAAGCTCAACTTCCAGGGCAATCTTTGGCTCTTGGAGATGTAGATTTGAAAAATATGGTCTGTTCATGACATAGGGCTATTGAGTAAGAAGCAAAGCATTAGCAGCACCAACTGATTCTTTGTTTGCTTTGAAACTCGCTGGTTCTGAAACATAAGAATGGGAGAGGTATGAAAGGAGCAGAGAAGAGCCTGCGTGCTGTTTTTCATTGTGGCATCTTAATCCAGATGTTGAACTGAAAACGTTCATTTAAGAATGCACGGCTGACAGTTTCATTTGCTACTCTCAGGTTGCAGAACTAAGCAGAGCAACTTTACTTTTTGAAGTAATCAGTGCACAGTTCTGCTCCCAAAATGCATTCTTTCAGGAGCTGAACACATAACAAAAGAAAGTGCCAAATAATGGAGTGTTTTTCTGTGCCATTTTGGCGAAGTTCAACAGCGAACTTCAGTTCCGGCTGAGGAATACGCGACTCAGTATTTCCACATTGTGCAGATGACATCAAAGCCAAAACATTCTCTGGTTCTTGTTGTTGCTGGTGCTGCTTTTTCAAATTATTTCTAAGTCTCCTCTACGCAGCTTTGCAGTGACCCTCCACACAATCAGCAGTCATGTGTCATGCCAAGACTCTAATCCTTCAGTGAAATCCCCGTAAGCGCTCACTGCCCTCAGCAGACGGCAAGTCTGGGGGCTGTGTATGATATCCAGGTCCTGCAAGAGTTGCAGAACCATCACTGGTGTCCTTGGAGGTTGGATTTCCCTGCCTACCCAAACTGTGGCCTGCCCAAGCACTTTTCCTGGGATAGAATTAGTATTTTAAATGTCTTGTTGATGTGTCATCTGCTGTGTTGTTTATTGCATCCTTCAGTCAGTGATTGCCGTGTTTAGGGGTCAGCTCTGAAAGTCTTTGGACACTTTTCCACCATCCAGTCCTCCTAGCTCCACGGTGGGGAGAAGCAGTGGGAGGTTTTGCTGCTCACACAAGGTTGGGCCTTGGACTGGGCTCTGCAAGTCCTGTTCCAAAAAAGGTGTGAATTGCCTTTGGATGGTGGCTTCTTCCAGCGGTTTGAAAATGTTTTAGTTTGAAAAGTTTAGTTTGTTTAATCCTCAAATGATCCTTTCGTACCACTGCCTGTATGTACTTTCTGTAGATATTGGGAAAGATACTGGGAAAGTTTGCGTGAAATTCACTGTGAGTTCACTGTCAGCATGTCCGGGTTTCAAGAGAGTCTGGGAGGCTTGACGTTGAAGTTTTTACCCTTTCCCATGGACTTTACATACTTTTACTGTTTCAGAGCAGCACATGGTAGGGTTGGCTCATGCAGCTGGGGTAGGGTTTCACTTCTCAAGAATTGAATTTGGGTCGAGCTCTCTGCTTCACATTTCCATTTTTTCCAGCAACGCTCCCAGAATGGAAGTTGGGGCATGGTTTTAATCTCAGTCAAGTCAGAAGGTACTGCTCTTCTTTGTGATCAGACCAGGAGGATTCTCACCCTGGCCCCACTCATCCTCCTCCCCAGTAAGGCAGACTGAACGTAGCGATTGCCTGCTCCTCATTGCTAGAGTTTTGATGTGAAATGGAGCCACAGAGAAGAAAAAAAGCATGCCAGAAAATAAAAAATAAAACAACAAAGAGAAGACCCCAGCAAGACTGCTGCCATCAGCAAGTACCCCAAGTCTCCATGAGATGAAAAAACAGGAGTAGCCCCTGGAATAGATTCTAGGACCTCTCCACCCAGTCCCCAACCCTGCTCCAGAACTGCATGCTGACCTGGGACCCAATCTAGAACCGGATCCAGAAGCCAATCTAGAACCTAGTGACCTAGACCCCAATTTAGCCCCAACACTATCTAGAACATGATCTAGAACATGATCTAGAGCCAGAAAAGCCATAGATTAGACCATGATCTAGAACTCCCTCCCTACCAACCTGCCAACTCCAGAATTCACCAACACCACTTTCACTCTATGTCCTGGTTTTGCTGGAACAGTTATTTTCCTCATAGTAGCTGGTGAGAATTTGTTTTGGATTTATGCTAAGAGGGATGCTGATAACACCAGCAGATGTTTATATTACCTCAAGATCTGTTTTCCAGTCTCTGTTTAAACGTGTGTTCATAGTTTCTCTTGGGTTTTTTTTTAATTCTCTCTGCACAGGAGGATGAGGGGAAGTGAAAGCCTGGGATTTCCTGGGACAGGTGACCCAGTACAGATGATCTGTGTGTGATCCAAGCAGACCAATAAAAATGTATTCTATCCCACAAAAGTCACACTCACTATAAATTGGGGAGTTTGCAGGGTACGACCCCTTTCAACCCCTTCTCTTTCCTTCCCATCTGCTTTGTGATGGCGGCTCGTCTTGGTTCCTGAGGCTTACCCCTCCCTTGTCGTGTTTTTGCTGGTGTACGGCCAGTGGCTGCTGTCTGTGAGCCAACCCCAAAGCGCCTCACCTGTGTGCCAGTGGTCTGCTGGGGCAGGATGCGGAGGAAGTCCTCGGGGAGGTTGCCCAGGAGTGGTGGGTTCCAGTTCCTGTAGCGCCCAGGTGCTGGGGTGCTGCCAGGCCCCGGCACATCTGTCCTGTGGGACAAGCACAGAGAGCACCTTCGGCGAGGGAGAAACTCACCAACATCTGCAGTCCTGGGAACCAACAAACCACAGCACACCTCCCGGACCCACAGCGCCCACACTGGGGAGCAAAAGGCTTTCTCAGCCAGTTTGAAATCTTCAGGAGCAGCTGTTCAAGCCTTGCCCCACAACTGCACAGCTGGATTTCCCTCCTCCTCCCCGCTTTGCCCAGACTCCCAGAAAACAGCCCTGCGGGAGCCCTAGCAATGCAGGATTTTGCTTACGAAGCTGATGAAGGTCTCTCACCAGATGTCACACCCAGCTTGCCCAGCTGGCAGCGCCTTCGTCCGGGGTGACTGGCACAGAGGCAGACAGGGCACCAGAGCTTCCTCTCCTGCAAGCCCCAAACCTACAGCTTGAGGACCCCCAAGACTCTTGGACCCCGGAGACTCCACAACCCAGCGGCAGCAAGACCCAAGGTCTCCGACACCAAGAGCCACGACGCACAGGGCCCTGGCTGCCCAGCACCTGGTGTTTTTGAGCAAAGGCGAGCACTCCCTGCCTCCAGTAGCTGATTTTTGCCATTCCATGTGCTGTCAGAGCAGCTTTCTGGGCCCTTCAGCTGTTCACTTTTTAGGGCCTCGCAGGGATTTTTTAGACATCTGTGAGCTTCATTCATCTCCCTTGGCTTCATCTCACCCAGCCCTAATGAACTGAGGCCAGATGCCCCTTGCCAGGGCCATCAAATGTATAGCAAGATCCCCTTGGGCACTGGCACGGTGCAGCCACAGGGCTGGGGGCTCACCTGGGTGGGGGGGTGGGAGGTGCACATGGGTAGCAGTTGCTGAAAGCCTGGCTCTCGTAGGCAGGAGGGGAGTAGACAGGAGGGGGCTCCTCATCCGAGCTGTCCGGCTCCAGGGTCCGCTCCAAGATCTGCAGGGAGAGAGGCCAGGGTGAGAGTGGGTGGATTTCTGGGTGCACACAGTCCTCAGGGATCCTCTGACAGCAGCAAAGGGGTCTGTGTTGGCTTTTGGGGTGGGAAGAAGGGAGGAGAACAGGTTGGCTTGAGCCTCAAGCACTGTCCAAGACAAACCAGCCAGGCTGCACACTCCGGATCAGCTTAATTGGGTGCTCAAATCTCTGCCCAACCACTGCAGCTCAGTAGCACCATGCACAGGCAGAAACAAGGCAGAAGGAGACTGAGCCACCCGCTCGTGACGAGCCAGCTATGGTGTCCAGAAGTGCAGGCAGGGGCCCCACAGCCACGTGCAGGGACCACCGGCAGACTACCTCAGGGGGGATGCTGTCCTCCGAGTCTGAGCTGTCATCGCAGCCACTGCTGTCCAGGTTCATCTGCAGGAGCTGGTCGATGGTGGCGTCCACGGCGCCGTTGTTGGCCCTCAAGACGCACTCGATGATGTCGTAGTCCATGTTGGGGAACATGGTTTTGAAGTCCTCCATGGCCTGGTTGAACTCCAGCCG